>NW_005842601.1:939011-962974 GCF_000455745.1 Alligator sinensis
GCCCCCGCCTCTTCCTCCCTCTGCTGCCGCGTATGGCGGCTGCTCCTCACCTCGCTCTTGCTCTCGCTCACTCCTCCGGTCTCCTTCTCTCACCCACCCCGCTGCCTCGGCAGGGCCGCTTTTTGTTTCCTCTGGGAGGCATCCTCCGCCCCCGCTGCTCTGCCGCAGCCGGATAAACACCCGGCTAATCACCCGCGACGGCGTCCTCTGCGTACATGCCTCCCCCGGCCTTTCCGTACCTGCAGGAGGTGAGTAGGACTCCTTGCTGCCCCGGGGTTCCTTCGCGTCCCAGCTCCCCTGGGACAGTATTCACAAAGGAAAGCCAATGATTCTTACTGCAGCTGTTCTGCTCTTCCTCACTGTTTACAAAGCAGACGCAGTACTAACTTACTAAATTTACTCTCAGGCACATGGGTGCAACTCTCTGTGCGGGCCGGGAGCGACCCGAGCCCTTTTCGCACTGCACGCGGGCTGTGGCCTGCAGCCCGGGCACGCCGGGGCGGAGAGGGAAGGCCTTCGAGCTAGAATTAGGCACGGACGCATAGCGGTAGTTTAAAAGATTGTTTACTTACACCGAGATGGCAGTGGTGCAGGCTGGAAAGCTTGATTAAGTTGCAGTTACAGACAAACAACACAGACGGTCTCGTGGAGGTTGCTAGGCTCCACGGTGCAGAGCTCCGGATGCTCTGGGTGAACGAGCCACCAAAATAGAAATCGTAAGTACGTCTTATAAAAGTTGCATTCGAAGACGGGAAGAGGTGGGCGGTGGATCAGGCCGCCACGCTCCTCTGGATCTCACACAGGGTTTCTGTTACCCTGCCGTGTACCCAGAGTCCCCACGAGATGGATGTGGAGTCCTCTTCGGCTTGGGCGGAAACTGCTCAAGCCTTTTGTACGGCTAACAGGCCAATCACTAGCCGCCACGTGTGAATAATTTAGCACTAGCCAATCATGGGGAACGAATCTGCATACCGGTGGCGGGAACTCTTTTGCACCGTGCATTCCTCTTGCAACATGAGCAATGCACCCTGCAAAAGAAGCTGCAGAAAAGGCGGGAAACTGGTCCCTGCACCGGGGTTTCCTCTGCAACAGGAAACTCTCCCGTGCAATGCTCTGCAACTTGACGGGGATAATTCTGGTGCCGAAGCACACACACACAATCATGCCTTTTGGGTCATGACACTCTCAATGAACATGATCTTCCACTCAGTTGTCTTGGCCAAGTTCATTTGTGACTTAAGCGGCACGGGTTTCACACTAAGCTACTCTGCCCTGCTGTATACTTCCATAAGCAATGTTATTCCATTTTTACTCAGATGTAAGAATTCATGCCATATTTTTATGTTACTTATACCGGTTAATTCCTGTGGAGTTACTACAGGTTCACTCCGGTGGAAACAAGATCAGAACCAGGATCACTGACTTGAGTGTCAGCTCTTTGTATCCAAAGAAAACTTATTTCCCCAAATCAGTGGATTAGCTTGAAAGAATGGGACGTAAATACAGATGTATATTTGGAGTTTTTTGTTATTTGCCTTCATGTATTTGAGTCTTTGGGGTGTCACTGGGATACATTTTCAAGGTTTTCTCTACAACTCTGATGGCTAGAAGCAATTTTTTTTAACAAAAGCTACAATCCCTTCTAATAGCATGCCTAAAGGAGCTGCAGCATTAAGAAAATCATCAAGGATCGAGGGATCTGTGATATAATCATGAGAGCTGGCAATGCTACATTGGCTTTGTGGATGAGTGCAGAAGCAAGACAGAAAATTGGATGTCAGCACAGTAAGCAAAACCTAGAAGTAATCCAGCTCAAAAGTACTTCACTTTCCTCTTTCATTTATAAAGAAAGGCACAGAATGAATAAGGCTTCCAGGTTCCAGTGGACCAGTAAATAATTAGGGGTCTTACAAAAACCACTTCTTTTGGTACAGAAAATGCAGAAAGGCACAGGCCCAAGCTCTCTGCTGATGTAAATGGTTGCAGCCTCATTTGAATCCAATGGCTCTATTGAAACCACTGGACCTGCACCAATTTGCATGAGCAGCCGTTTAAGCCTGAAATCATATTTGCAGAGCACACCAGGGCATTCAAACAGGCTTGCTCCTACTTCTAACCAAGCAAAGGATGACGGAATAAAATGTAACCTCAGCCAAGCTGTGTGCGCTCTGGAGAGAAGGGTTTCAGCTGCACCTGTGCATTTGATGACTCAGCGGTTCTGGCCAAAACCTGAAGGGGAACAAGGTCAGGACAGCTGTTTTGTTTTGTTTTCTCAAAGGTTTTCTCTATGCAAACATGGCCTCCCACCAAAACAATAATGTTTTTACCAAGTGGACAAAGTTAAATAATTAATCTGGCATTTTGTCCAGAGTCTGATCTCCTGCTCTGAGTCATGCGCTGTGCATCCCGGGGAGAGGGCTGAGCAAGAAGGCACCCTCACTTGTCTTGGACTGCTGCAAACAGGCCAGACAGCGACAACCACCCCACACACAGTGCGAGCTTGCCTCTTACCCTAAAGGGCAGGCAGCAAGTACTGCCGCACCCATCATTGCTTTAATAGGCTCCTGTCCTTAGTGCACTGGTCCACACCCTCTTCTGGGCAACACTATTGAGTGAGTAGCACACCAGAGGCAACATTGTGAACTACTCTCCCTATGAACCTCAGTATGAGACCCTGAGCAGCCCTGAACCATCTTGCAGGTAACTCATTGCTCACAAGCTATATGTTGAAGGCTGGGCAAGAACCCATATTTAACCACGTATAAAAATAATCAAAGACATGACATTGAGAAAAGAAAGACAACCAGAGGCCTGCTTAGCTTTGCCAGCATGGCTTGGTCACTCAGGGTTTCTTTAGAGGTTAATCAAATGGTCACACTTTGTAAACAGGCATGATCCCCCTGGGATGGAGATGTACTTTGGAGCAGACACACAGGCAGTCATACAGCCATGGTAGGTTCAGAAAAATAGAGGGGGCCCTATGTGCTACAGAAGGATTCAACCCAAGTGAAGGTAATGGCATATCTAGCAGCTTCCTATAATTATGGATTGTATCAGAAGAGGGCAGTATAAGTTTAATCAGGAGTTCTTGCTCACCCAGAGCTCCTTTGCACCCCCACAGCTTAACCTGGAAAAGCTGTCTCCTCTTTATGCTGCTGTATTTCTTCTCCCTTTCTACACACACCCTTCTACACACACCCTTGGGTTACTACTCCTAGGAGTGATTTTAGCAATGAGACTGTGATTATTTAGATCAGATCCAAATGTGCCCTACTGGACATACTGCATTGCATCCCAATGAAATCATAGAGCTAGATCTTCAAGGAGAAGCTGGGCATCACAATGGCGGGCATGGCAGCATTTAAATTGCAGGCACCTGGCTGCAAATAGAATTCACAAAATCCAAGTTTGACCCCAAAGCTCCTAGTATGGTGAGTGGGGAAAGTTGTGTGGCTGAGAATGGGATCTACAACAGCCAGCGTGCCAAAAGGATAGTCACCTACAATGGCCAACACAAAAGCTAAAAAGGGACTGCAACTTAAGCCTATCTCCATCTCCTCTTTATAACCAAGGCATCTTGCTTTGGTTGTACTGAGGAGCCTTCCTCAAACTAGGATTCACAGAATTAAGCATCTAGCCCCCTACCCCCCACCCTTTTTTTTTTCAAATCATGACTGGAGGAGGAGAACCCCATCCCCTTTTATCTGATAGTTCAGTAGTTAAAACATGAACCCAAGATGTGTGAAACCTGGGTTCAGTTCCCTCTTCTGTCTTGTGGATCTGTATATAACTATCCCTTTGCTTAAAGTTGTGCGTGTGTGAGCCTTTGCAGAATTGGGGCCTTTGGCCTTACATGAGACTTAAATGATGCATAACACCTTGTTCAGACCCTGCGGACCCAGGTGAACTCACTCCTTATTAGTACAGATGGAGAGGAGATTATGCCAGAGGAGCCTCTGTCTGTGATTCTGGCATCACTTTGAAACAAATGGAGATAAATCCACAATGCACTGTGGAGCAGAGTCCCTTGGTGGAGTGTTTAGATTGCTCAGCAGCCAAAGCAAATACGTTTCCGCAGCAGGTTATAGAAGGCTGTTAATCCAGCCATGCAACCAGTTCCTTTGAGCTGAAAAATGGTCTTCTTTCTTTGTATTCAAGCCTGTCAGCTACCATGACCCTGGTAAAGTTCACTGATTTCCAAGTCTTCACTTAAGGAGCTACATTATAAATAAGAGGGAGGGTGATTTTTTTAAAGTATTAGAAAAATATTAAATCACTGCAACTCTGACTCATCTTTTTCATCAGTTTCCCTTCTACTTGTTTTTCCTTTTTTATATCTTCTCAAACACATTGGCACAGCTCCTTGTGTGGTGCACATGGGCACAGTTCCTTTACTTTCTAAGTGTCATAGCTCACTGCTGAGGTTGCTAGGACCCCAGAGACCAGTTGAAGATTTCCCCCAGCTCCTGGACAAAGCCATCACTAGTCTGAGGACTTGCTCAGAAACCGGGCCCATGTTCTCCCAGAAGGTTTGGAAAAATCCAACAAATCCTTCAAGGAACTTTGGTTAAACTGAAAGTTTGGGTGGGCAACTGCAACTGGGCTCATTGTTTGGACTGCAGATTTTACAAACTGCAGTTTTGTGTAGCTACCTATAGGAAAAAGCAAGATGTCTTTCCAAACCACCATGCTCAGGCTCAGGGGAACTAGGTTCAGTTCCCTCATCTGTCACAAACGCCCCATGTGAGCATAGGCAAATCATGTAGTTTCTCTGGGCCTCAACTCCCCAGAGGTAAAACAGAGATAATGCTACTTTCTTGTCTGTGTCATCTAGATCGGAAGCTCTTTGGGACAGCAGCTGACTTGCTGTAGCTTGCACACCACCTTATATGAGGAGGGCTCTAGTTGTTGCTAACCCAGACAGCTCTTTGCCTTCACTTCTGACAGAGGAGACTGACCATTTTCTCTCTGGGTTTCTAACAGCAGAAGTCAGAGTGGCTACAGTCCTATGTTTGCTCAGTTCTGTAAGTCAGCCCTGTAAAGCCCAGGAACTGGGGAAAACTTCCTTCAGGCCTCTGTAGCTCATTTCCAGCCCTCATACCTGCAGCCTTTAACAGCCTGAGTAGTAACTAGACTTGGCTCCCTTTTATTAACAGCTCTGCTTGGCATAGACTAGAGTCCTAGAGCCCACACGAAATTTCTGCCTGGAATAGCTCACTGCTCTATCCCAAGAGCAGTGCCTTCGCAGACTCATCCCCCAAGAGCTGATCGAGTGAACATGGTAAGGATTGATTTTGTAACTGAAAAGCACATTCACAAATCACATCTCCTCTGCTTTCTATGCAACATTAACTGCAGAGTCTAGGGAGTGTCATACTGAAGCAGTAGAGAGCACAGCTCCATTCGCTGCTCACAGCACTTCCCTCTGACAGACATAGCATCAAAGCAGGCAGCACCTTAGCTTTGTGTCCCATGACATTGTGTTCCCAGCTCCTCCCGTATCACCACAAGCAGTAAGATGCTATTGAAAGCAATGGGACTGCTCAAGTTAGCAAGCCCTGCATGCTGCAGTGAGAGTTTGCAGGATCACTCTTCTAGTCCATGACTTCCCCCAGTAGAAATTTCTTCTTAGAGCTCATTTAGCACACCAGGCTCTCTTTTATCTAATACCTCTATGTCAGTGACCCTGGAGTCACCGAAGATGGTGGGTATCAATGTCTTCCCTTGTAAACATGTGTAGGAAGTCTCCATTCATCACTCCCATTCCCCCTTCTATTCTTGTGCATGTCTTTTGACAGCCCATTTTCTGTTGTTCTGCCTTCCTCCTGTCTGCATCTCACTGCCAATGACAGCAAGAAAGCGTTGCGGGATGAAATACCACTGGAGATGCAGCTGAAGATAATTCATGTATTCTGTGGTTTGTGTCTTTCTATACCTGCCTGTAAGAGGAATGGTGCCTTGAAGAGGGAATCAGACATGCTTTGCTCTGTCACATTAAGAGATGCTTCAAGTAGTTGATTCCCTGGCCTTTCTGGCACTGCCCGGAGGCAAGGCAGAACAAAGGAGGCATTTCTCTTGGCTGGCTCCTCTCAGAGCACCATCTCCTTGAGAGGCAGGGCCATGGCCACACCCAGCCTCTCCACAACAGGGAAGAGAAGGCAGGCTGCATCCTTCATAATGGTACCAGAACTGAGTCTCAAAGCTAAGTTCTGTCACAGTTCACTTCTACGTCCTCTCTGCTCTTCTCCTCTGTGGACTGCAGCTGAAAACCATAAGTTGTCAGTGTAGAATCACAGACATGTACAGAGGCAGAGCCAAGATGATAAGGCAAGAGCTCTCAGCTTCCTGCCTTTTTTTCCATCCATTTCATAGATTCATGGATTGTAAGGCCAGAAGGGACCTTGGAAGATCATTAGGTCCAGCCCCCTGCACCAAGCAGGGAAGATAACTGGGAGTCAGGTGACCCCAGCAAGGTAAATGTCTAGTTTCCTCTTGAAGATTTCTGGTTTTCTGGAAGGGTGTTTTATCAATGCTGTTTCTCTGAGTTGTGCTCACCAAGGACCTTTGGCCATATGATGCTCATAAACCAGGTCTGAATACTTCCGCTGACATCAGCGGAGATCCTGCAGCCAATGGAGGGCAGTGGGTGGTGCAGTGTACTGCAAGAGTTGCACTATGGTAAGCCAATTGCAACATAAATAGCGATGCACGAGCTGCTTTGATAACAGCGTGTCTGGAGAACCATTAAGTGATATCAGTCTCTTTATCTTCAAATGATTGGTGCTACTAGCAAGTCAAGTTTGACCTGTAGCCCCACCCCAGTCCTAGTGCTGTCAACGCTCAGCAACAAATTGTTATTATTTGTGTTACCATAAACTCCAAACATAACCAAACCTCTCTTGTGCAAGATGTTATACAAACAGATTAAATGAACAGTCCCTGCTCCAAAGAAGTCACAGGAAAAATAATGTTCTTTCATCACTGTTAGCAATTTGCATGTAGCACAGGTGCCAATTATAGCAAACCCTGCAACTACAAATAAATAGTTTGAGTAGTTGGGCACCCTATATATTCGTATAAGCAGTCTCTGTGCCATATGTTGCTGTAATACTAGCCTCTTTTGGTGTAAGCCAAATTTCCATCAACAAACTAAGACTTAAGACTAAGTACAGACAGGCAAAAAGCCCAGCACTGAATCGATTCAATTTTCATAGGTTAGTCTAAGCTGCTGGAAATGCAGCTACATGCCTGCTGTGACCCAGGCCAGAAGCCAGGGGGCACTAGAGCATGCCTTCCTGCTGGACTGGAGAAGACAGCTTGGGCCAAGGCTAGCCCACCTGCCCTGCAAAGCATCCTGGGATGCTGGGGGACTGTGAGTTAACTTAAATCTGGAGGGGATCTGGGACAGAAGTTCAATACACTGTTTTAATCCAAATCAGTAAAATCTGATACTATACTCATCCAGGTTTATCTTAAACCAGTTTTGGCCATTTTGAAAGCAGTTTATGTGCACTGAATTTCTGTTGTGTTACAGATTTGAACTGGTTTCCGATCACTTATACTGGTTTATGTGTAATTTCTATCCCAAGCCTAAAGGTTGACTAACATGCATGGAAAATCCTGATTGGTGCAGTCATGCACCAGTGCCATCATAATAGATTAAATATTTTCCCAAAGCAGATTGTGAATCTTGGGTGCTCACTGCCACATGCTTTCACTGATATTAAATGGTTGGCAAGATTCTAAAAGAGTTTCCATGTTTGTACAGAAAAACACTGGGGTTCACATTAGGGATAAAAATGCATGAGGGTTTGAATTTGCCCAGCTTCAAGCCATACACTGACCTCTACTTGAAACTTCCTCTCTGTGTAAGTGACTTTGTAGTTGTTCGGTTTCTTTCCTCTTCCTTTGAAGTTTCTGGTTCCTGTGAAAGAGAGATGATGAGAAGGACCAGTATTCTCCTTGGATGTGATCCTAGGGTAAGACAAGCTCATGGTAAAAATTTCAAGAACTTTTTTGCGCCCTTTGATAGTTGATGCAAACAAACTGCAACTACTGCCCTGCAACAAACAATATTTACCAATTATTATTTATTTGTGAATTTTTTCACTAACATCACAGCCATGCTTAAGAGTCCCCATCTTTGATGTCTGAAATTGCTTATCCACTTGAGAATGCCTGGAAAAGAACTGTATACAATGTCACCATCTAGGTCAATGGAGTCTTTCTGGGATTCCTATCCATTATTTTGACAGCAACAAGGCTAAATTAAGCTTTCCACTCTTTCAGTTTTAGTGGTCAAATATCTACCAAGTGCTCAGCCATGATTCCTTAGCTTGTGTTTAAGGCAACCAGGATTCCCAAGTGGTCTCATATTCACATATTAGCCAGACTCAGGCTTCTGAGATCAGACAAGATCAGGCACATTCAATTTGGCATAGACCAAAGATGTGTGTTGGCCTCTAGTGCCAAAGTGTAGATTTAAAGTTAAACTTGAAGCTTCTTAAAAGAGAAAAAATAAAAATGAAGGAATGTAAAGCCCACTAAAAGTAACCCTGTTATGGTTCATTGTCAAAGAGACCTGCCTGTAATTTAAATGCTAATCCAGTGAAAAATGTCCTCAGCAATCATGAGTGATCCATTTTAGAATTCAAAGGGCCAGATGGTTTTCAGCTGGTGTAATGTAATATAATCTACTGAAAGGAATGGAATTTCATTTTTTATTTCAGTATAGCTACATCACTTTACACCAGTTGAGAACCTGGCCCATAATTCTTGCTTTCAGTGCACTTAGTGCTTGCATGGTGGAGGCCGTGGGTTTATCAAGATAGTGACAAGTGCACTGCATATCCAGTGTCCTGATGCCTCAACCTACTCACACCACTCCTAGGAGTGAATGTGCAATTCAGTTTCCATGGATAATTCAGTGCTGGACTGTTCTGACTAGCCTGCCAAAAAGGTAGCTAATAAATGCTAATTGCGGTGATGCTGAAAGCTCCGTACTGCACCTCACTAAACCTATTTTACATAGGCTACCAAACAGATACCTGGTGGTGGTGCCAAAATCTGGGGCCTTTTGGCCACTGCTGAAATGGAACACTGTCCTGCAAACGAACATGAACGTGAGTAACCTTACTGAGGCAAACAGTCCTATTCAACTCACATCTAAGGGGTAGGCCAGAGTCTAGTTCTCCAAGCCCCAGAAACCATTATAAAGTCAAAATAGCTAAGAGGATTTCAGAAAATTCTTTTACAGCAAGTAAGTGATGAAGAAAATCAGATCAAATAGACAAATGGCCATAGTGATGCTTTCCTATGCCCCAGATGGTTAACACAACAGGGCCAGGTAGGGCAAGCCAGAAATGTGTGGCACTTGAATAGTTTGAAGTTGGCTGTGCTGCCAGATGAGAGTAAGGAGCACTGACTGAGCAGGGTGTGGAAAGATTGTTCTACAGATTAATTCTTTGTATTATTAATTTTATTGTACTGGTTCCTAAAGGGGCCAGCCAAGATCAGGGCCTAGTTGTGCTAGGTGCTGTACAAACACTTAATAAGAGTCAATCCCTGCCTGAAAGAGTTCACACTCTATATTGATACATAAAGAGGTGGAAGGGAAAACAAGATACAGACAGCTGATGTGACTTGCCCACATACACATGGCTGGTCAGTAGCAGAGTTGGGAATTAATATCAATAGGCATCCTCCAAGCTGCACTCTCTTGCCTGCAGCTGGCCTAAGTCCTCAGTTTCAAGACATTCACTTGCAGCCTTTAAGGAACAGGAACCAAGGCAACTTAACTGAAATTGTTCAATACTGCTGAGAAGACATTTAAATGGGAAAACCCCATGGTTTTCAAAAGAGTGAACACTCAGTGGCTGCCTGTTTATGAAGAGAATGACAGGACTCTCCAGCAATCACTGTATATGTTTGTACAAAAGAGGAAAAGAGGAGATTAGCCTAAGTTGTAGATTGAATTTCTTCAGAGGGATGAACAAGAATTGAGAAGTAGCAACATACACCAGAAACATTTATGACAAGGTTAAAGGATCCTCAAATTAACAAGGCAGTAGGTCAAGAGAACGTACATTTGATCCTCCTTAAGGAAGGGCAGACACAGAAAGAGGAGATGCTTTGGCAAGTTCAAGAGAACCCCCAGGAGACCTGAATGCAGGCCACATATCTCAGTAATTCAACGAGGATCAGCAGAAAAGTTTAGAGAAGAAGCACTTTGACACATGCTGCAGGGCAAGGGGGGAGATGCTGCGTGGATTAGGCAACCCAACGGGAAGAAAAATGGCCTGAGCAGAGGGAGCCCCATTTCAAGAAGGCAAAGCTATGCCAAGTAACACACTGTATCTATCCAAATATTTTACGCAAACAAAAGAAAAACCCCGCTGGGATTTTCAGCGTCCACTGTTAATATAGAAAATATCACATATTATGTCTGAAGAGGTAATAAATGAAGGGCAGCCAAAAGCACGAGCTTTTCAAACCAAAAACCAGATCCAAAATATATTAGGCTCAGTTTCTGGTCCAGTGAATGCAGGCACTAGGACCTGGCCTGAGCAGGGGCTAAAAATAGAATACATTTGCCTCTAGGTCACCGGTTGAAGTCTAGGCCCAAATTAATGGTGTCTGATACTTAGTGACCCCAAACCATTTTCTAGCATACAGGTGCCCCCTGCAACAGACCTACCATGGAAATGTAGCACTTCGGTTATTAGAAGCCTAGGGCACAAAACATGTGAGTGGTATTCAGGTGCTCAGTCACCATGGTTTCCATAAACTCCTCAGATTTGGGTTTGAATTCAAGCCCACACAAACAACAATGTTCAGTCAATAGTCAATGCTGTTGAATTAGTTTAGAGGCAAAGGTGACCAAGATATGGCCCGTGGGCCAGACCTGGCCTGTGAATCCTTGTCATCCAGCCTGCAGGGCTCTCCATGGGTCTGAAAATTTGGCAGTATAGCAAGCAGTGGCCATGTTAAATACTGGCACCACTCATCTTATTACTAAATTTCCAGACCTGCGGAGAGCCTTATGGTTGGGATCCAGATGCAAAGCTGTATCATCTGGTCCATGAGGCCAGAGATGTGGCAGCAGGAGGAGCAACAGCTGCTGTAGCACCAGGAACCACATCAATTAATGCTGCTGGAACCAAACTAGAGCCCACAGACAAAATGACATGGCTTTGTGCACTGGATCCTGCTCCCAGGCCAGCCCCATGTCACTCACCTGGCCTGCGGGGCCAGATGAGTTGGACACCACTGGTCTAGGGAATTCATACTGAACTGGGCCCAGATTCCCTCTGAGGAGTCGCACCTTTCTGTTGAACCTGGGCCAAAATCTGGTGAGTTTAACACAGCAGAGTCTAAATGTGTAACAAAAGTTTTTTCAGTCTTGATGGAGGACTCCATCTCTAGTAAGGAAATGGAGCTAGGAGTAGGAGCAGGTCTAAGAGAGGGAGAGGCTGCAGGCAGGATCCTCAGGCTCGATCAGCTCCAAAGTGGAACTCAATCTGCCCCCCTCACCCTCCATCGACCCAACAGGTTGTTGGATCAGAAAGGGCACTCTAACTCATGGCACTTTATGTAAAGCTCTGTGAGATAGAGCAGGCCTGCACGGCTGTCATGCCCTTTCTGAAGGATTTTGGTAATGCAGGGAAGGAGGAGAGGACAAGAAATAATGGGCACAAGCTGAGTGAAGATCGCTTCAGGTTAGACATAAGAAAAAACTTCTTTACAAGTCGAGTGCTGAGGGTTTGGAACAGGCTCTCCCCAGAAGTGGTATGGTCATCCACCCTGGTGATCTTCAAAAATCGTCTGGATGCCTACCTTGCTGGGGACATCTGATCTCAGCAGTCTTTCCTGCCCAAGTGCAGGGGGGGCTGGACCCAATGATCTGTAAGGTCCCTTCCAGCCCCTAACAACTATGAAACTATGAAAAGAAAATAAACAGAATGCTATACCACCCACTAGCTATGCTAAACTTCTTCAAAGGGTAACCAGGCTCCAGCTTAGTGTTATGATATATTGTACTTCAGGACTTAGAGTTGCATTCCTGATATAAGACCCTCTAGAACTCCAAAGATATACAAATACTAGGGCTATTCTAAGATCAAGAACAAGATATTAATATATCTCAGAAGCATGCAACTTGAAGGAGCAGGGGGCAACCTGAATGAAAACAAACACAAACAGAGTGCTCTTCTATTTTGAGGTACAAGTGTGAAATAATGATGTCTGAAATATTCTAATTCTCCTGGATGAGGACCAATTTTAAGTAGGAATTCAGGACAATTTTTGGAAGACAGAGTACCTACTGCTTCTGCTACCACCAAAACCCTTACCAGCACTATCGGTGGAGAGCTCAGTTCAGATCAAATGGAACATTTGCCCAAACTGTTGCACAAATTTTAGTTTTTAAGTTAGGAAAGCCTCACAGACTCCAGGCCAGACCCTCAGGTTATGCGTCTCAAACTGGTGCACGGTTCCATTGAAATCAATGGCATTACGGCCTTCTAATTTTTACCCCTTACTTCCCCAAGTGATTGGTGGAATTCTTTCAAGGCTGCCTGGGATGACCATTATCTCAACTATTTTGTTGGGATTGGGTGCATTCAGTCCAGTCTGGCCATAAAATTTCCTACCTAATGATATAGTGAGACTCCTGGAGGAAAAATATGCTTTTCCCATTTCATTAGTAAATCTTCCTCCTTTGAGGCATCTTGGCCACATGAAGTAATTGCATTCATTGTAGTTTTAGCCACAAGGAAAATTTACATATAGCTTGGGACCATGTGCTATGTAAGAACCTTATGTATGGTTCCTACTTAGATAAAATCTTAGTCAATGGCAATTATAATCAGTGGTCATTTTACCTGGGCCTTGACTGTGGGTCTGAGTCCTTGTCATGTTTCTGACAGTCTCAGCACTCTTTAAGAGGTCTCGCTGGAGCCATGATTAAAAGAGATCTAGCCAAATGAAATTCCTTTTATTCACACACAGGATTTTCTTTCTGATTCTATTTTCTGATTCTGTTGCCATTGGAAAAGGAAAACCAAAGGGGAAATCATTGTGTTGCTTAGTGGATAGACAACAGGACTGGGGCTTTGGAGATAGTGTTCTGTTCCTGGTTCTGTTACTGATTTGCTGAACAACCAAGAGCAAGTCACTCCATTCATCGGTACTGCAATTTCCCCATCTGAAAAAGAGAAAATGGCACTAACTTCCCCTGTAAAGTGCTTCAAGACATATGTATGAAAAGCACTATGTAACCCCTAAGATTGTTATTATGATAGCTAGCGCTTGCAATATACACATTTGTGCATGCTAGAATCATTTGGGTAGTTTCATAGTGTAGTGTGCTTAGGGTCAGAAGGGACCCAAACAGACCATCAGGGCCGACCCCCTGCCTCGGGCAGGAACGAGTGCGGGGTCATAACACCCCGGCCAAATATCTGTCCAGCCTCCTCTTGAAGACCCCTAAGGTAGGAGTCAGCACCACCTCCCTTGGGAGCCCATTCCAGAGCCTGGCAGCCCTAACTGTACAGTAATGTCTCCTGATGTCCAGCCTGAACCTTCTCTCTAACAATTTGTGACTGTTATTCCTAGTAACCCCCGGTGGTGCCAGAGGGAGCAGAGCCTCCCCCAATTCCCGCTGGTCCCGCCTCATGAGTTTGTAAATGGCCACCAGATCCCCTCTCAGCCTTCTCTTGTGGAGGCTGAATAGATTCAGGCCCTTTAGCCTCTCTTCATAGGGCCTGCCCTGCTGCCACTTGACCATGCGAGTGACCCTCCTCTGGATCCTCTCCATGCTAGCCACATCCCTCTTGAAGTGCAGCGCCCAGAACTGGACGCAGTACTCCAACTGTGGCCTGACCAGCACCGCATAGAGGGAAAGGATCACCTCCCTGGACCTGCTTGTGATGCATCTGTAGATGCACAACAAGGTGCGGTTAGTCTTACTGACCACTTCATCGTGTTGGTGGCTCATGTCCATCCTGGAGTCAACAGTGACTCCAAGATCCCTCTCTGCCACCCTGTTGACAAGAAGGGTATTCCCCAGCCTACAGGTGTGTTGCTGGTTCCTTCTCCCTAGATGCAGCACCTTGCATTTGTCTGCCTTGAATCCCATCCTATTCTCATCCACCCACCTCTGTAACCTGTCTAGATCTAGCTGGATTCTGTCCCTCCCCTCCAGCGTGCCCACCTCGCCCCACAACTTGGTGTCATCAGTGAATTTGGACAGCGTGCTTTCCACACCCACATCCAGATTGCTGATAAAGATGTTGAACAGTACAGGCCCCAGGACCGAGACCTGGGGGACTCCACTGCCCACATCCCTCCAGGTTGAAAACAACCCGTCCACCACCACTCTCTGTGTGCGACCATCTAGCTAATTTGCCACCCATCTGACTGTGTAGGCATCATTGCCACAGCCACCTAGTTTTTTTGAGAGAATGGTGGGAAACCATGTCAAAAGCTTCTTAAAGTCCAGGAAGATGACATCTACCCTGACACCCTCGTTCAGGGACTTTGTGACCTCATCATAAAAGGAAAGCAGGTTAGTCAGGCAGCACCTGCCCTCAATGAACCCGTGTTGGTTGCCCCTGAGCATTACCTCCCCTGCTGGGCCCTTGCAGATGTGCTCCTTGATAATTTTCTCAAAGGTCTTTCCAAGGACTGAGGTGAGAGTAACGGGCCTATAGTTACCCAGGTCCTCTTTTCTCCCCTTCTTGTAAATGGGGACCATATTGGCCCTTTTCCAATCCTCTGGTACCTGGCCAGTGCCCCATGAGCACTCATAGAGCCGTGCCAGGGGCCCCACTATGATCCCCACCAATTTTCTCAGCACCCACGGGTGAAGAGCATCTGGACCAACTGATTTAAACACATCCAGCCCATCCGACAAAATTCCCTAACTAGGTCATCCCTGACCTTAGGCATGGCAGTGCCTCCCCTGGGTCTGTCCGTAATCCTAGTGGGGGAAAAGTCCTGGTCCCTGTTCAGGAGTATGGAGGCAAAAATCTTTAGGTTCCACCGAGATTTGAACTCGGATCGCTGGATTCAGAGTCCAGAGTGCTAACCATTACACCATGGAACCCCTGAGTAAACACAGACAAATCAGGTTCCTACATAGGTACTTGTCCAATTGCATAACTGTGAAGCCCCATCCTAAGTCCCACTGAAGCCCATGAAAGCTGTAGGAACTCAGCCCCTATCAGGATTTGTCCACATGTCATAACATTCTCTCACTGGCAGTCAACTCAGTGACAGCCAATCCAACAACTCAATTGATGGTTGTTTTCCCCCTAAAAATAATATGAAGAGATATGAGAACCTAAGAGGCTGCAAACTAAGCTTTCATCGAAAAGAATAGAGGGTGCATACCTGATGTATAGCCCTTTTCTACCCACAGTTACACTTGTGCAGCCCCTTCATGACCATAAGGATCTTGATTTGAAGGCAAAATATTCAAAGACCAATTTTTGCCCTTGGGAATCCTGGGACTCTAAGAAGAGAGAAAAATTACAATATCTCTTCCAGAGAAGTTAATAACCACTACAGCCAGCTGGGCCTCTGCTACGGCAGTGTTTCCAAACGTAAGAGCAGTGTGTGTGAGTGTAAGCAAGTGTACGAGGAGGTCAGAATGTTTCTAAGTGATCATGTTTCCTCTAGGGTCAGGTCTAGTTTCTGTGCCAGCCAGAGAAAACTCCTACCTCCCAGCCTGCTAAAGCAAGTCTGTATGAAGTTTCCAATTCTATTGGAAAGGAAAAACACTGCAGATCCTCCTCTCATTTATACCACTGAAAATCTGAGGTCTAGATTTACCAAATAGTAACTGAGACCTCAAACCTAACCTTTTGTGTTTGGAGCAGACCGTACACAGAAGCCATCATATAAGAACCAAGCCTTTACATAGAAAGCTTCTTAATTGCACTTTACATTCAGGTTGCATGTATAAATAATTTAAAAATGATGAATACATGATGTAGATGTTCTTAATAAATGATTTAATTAACTGTTACTTATTGTTACTGAATTCAAAAGGTCAACAGGTTGTTTATAACTGTAGCATGCAAACATCTATAAATACATGCCACTCACAGCTGCTGCACGTTTTAACATCTATTCATGCTTTACTAACCTTTTATAAATGGAATCCTAATAACAAATCTAATAAAAAAATAAAAATCTTAATAAAGAAGCTTTGCTTTGCGAAAAGTAGATCACCATATATAATTTGGAAGGGAAAAGTATGTACGTGTATGTGCATGGGTAGCAAGAAACAAAAAATAATCAACCTGTAGCAGGTTTGATGTTCCAACACTTGGTCTGACACCTCCTTCTGTTCAGCCCAGCCCTGCTCTTCTCTCTGGCATCCTAGGGGCCCCCCTGGTCTTACCTGCCACATCTAGGACTTGCATATTAATTTGGGAGTCTGCCCTTTGTTCAGCCAGCGTGACATTTCAGATGCCTTTCTCCACCCTGCTCATCACTGAGCTAACTCAAATCTGTCCCATTTAAGATAAATGATGAACCCCTACATGGCAACTACTTGCCCATCTCCCAGATTGTACTAGTTTGCTTAGCCTTTCTGGCTCTTCAGTTTTCCCCAGCTCACCTCCAAGATCTCCAACACAAATAATTCCTCAGGCCTTAATGAGTTCCACTTAGTCCTCAGACCTTGTTAAATCCCCAATATCTAACAAGAGCTGCTAACCCTTCAGTCTGTCTCCTGGGACTCTGTATCTCTCAGCCCCTGTAGAGCAACACAATATGCACTCTACCAGAGTGCCCTCAACAGCCTCCCTTTGCCCCTATCCAGGCATCCCATGCCTCATGCCAAGGCTCCTAAAGCCTAGAGCATACCTTACCCCAACAAAGAAAAATTGCTCAGCTTTTCTGCCCTTTATAACACAAACTAAGAAGAAAGGAAAAGACAGACCATATCACCACCCTAGTCTGCCTAGTCCTCTGACAGATGTCAATACAGCTGCTTTAAAGGGAAGTGGAATAATATTCCATAATGTGTAATTACAGGATAACACCCTGAAGCATGTGACCTAATATACACTATCATTTCCATTTGCTCTAACAGAATTGTGGGAGTATTTTTCTTTATAAATATCTAAATCACTTTTAACCCCAGTGGAAAAACATATACCCTCCATGATATCTCAATGCAGTGAGTTGCAAGCAAGGGGTTTTTTTCAAATAAAAAATGAGGAGGGGTCATAGTCTGATACTTTGACCTATGGAAAGTAGAGTCATACTTTGCAGGCACTTCCACTGATTCAGTGGGACTACCCAAGGATCAAGTTGCTACTGAACATGAATATTGATGTCAGCATTTGGCCTGAAATAAAGAAATCCTCCTTAATAGCAAAATGCCATTATTCATGTACAGCTTAATCTCTGATCATAAATATGCCAGCCATGGGTTCTTAAATCTGACATTTAACATCCAGAAGTCATTTATCACTCAGCACTTCTCCTAGTTTTAAATATCTAAGTCACAATGCAAACAACTTAACTTATTGGTACATTTTTCCATACTTTTGTCTATTTTGGACTGCCCTTCTCCTCCTAGCCATTCAACAGCATCAAATAGCTTCCTTATTGATTCCAATCTCTTCTGCTCCCATCAGTGCCACCATTGTTTACCCACAAAATCTTTGGTGACTGCTCTACGCAGGCATGTCCATGCTTGTTTCCCATCAATTCCTGTGCAACTTCAGTGGTGCCATCTAATTCACATCTTTTATGTATTCTCTGATAGCAGAGGCCCTACTGAGTTACCCGGGGTGCTGTAGCATTTTAAACAGCTCTACCCAGAGCTGGTCAGCTGAAAAGCATTTGCTTCTACAAAGGGGAGATGACATCAGCTGGGACAGGATAACCATGACAACCCTCCCAAGAGCAGCAGGGCTGCAACGTGTTGTTTGAATTAATATGCAAAGTTAATTCTCAACAAGTTTTGGGCAGGACCCCCACTTATAACAATTAAAAATTGGGGGGGGGCATGGGGGGGCATGTGTGTGTTCCCAGACACTTCAGCTCCTGCAATGATTTTTATGAATAAAAATCACTGAGCTCCAGAAAAACTAAGAGAGCGTGTGTGTGTGTGTGTGTGTGTGTGTGTGTGCACACGCATGCAAACTGGACTTTTGATTTCAAATATGAAGTCAAGTTCATATATAACTGTGAATCAGCCAATTCCTAAAGCCCACACTCAGTTCTCACTCAGCCAAACTCCCACTGAGATGAACCCATGGAAAGTTTGCCTCCAAGATTAGCTTCAGGATCTGGCTCATGATAGAACCCGGTGATTCAGGCTCATGCGTAATCACCTGCTATGAGAGTCTGGCTGAGAAAACAATGATGGTTTTAACCCTAACTTTCTGAATCTCAAGCATACGCGCAGCAAAATCATCCTCTCAATGGGCCTTATGGACAGAGGGTCCCACATTTGAACTGCATTTGACTCACAAAAGAAATGGTCTATGTATATACAGTAAGTATGTTGTAATGCAGAATTAGTAAGATACGTGGATCCAGGAGGCTAATTCTCCCCACTCTTCAGTTTGATCTGTGGCTGTACCCTGGGAAGCCCCATGCTGTTATTTTCTACACAGTCGCTTCCCATCATATAAACTATTACACTGAATGAGGCGGGAAGATTAGCCTTCTGGATCCAGACTGTCTTACTCTCTGATTCTTCATATTGGCATATTTATAAAACACGTGTGTCTCATTTTGGTATGATTTAAAGTCTGCACAGTACAGAGTGGTTCATTAAAACAGCTGCTCACAATCTGTTAGGATAAATAGTTTCCACTCTTTTATGATAGCCCTGACAAGGGGCCAACCCTGCACCCTAGATCTAAGTGTCTTGAGTTTGGAAACATTCACAGCTTAGACTCACATGCACCTTGTGCTGCATGAGCCTGTTTCACAAGATTCATTTCCAGTTCTTAGCTTCAGTCAGGCTTCTTTGCACCAATATGGATCACAGGGTTCCCCCATGCAGGAAACCCCCCAAAAAGATGACTATAAAGGGAATTACATAGTTTCCAGGACCCTATCTGGGGATTTTGTGTAGTGCTTGCTGTCACATGATGGCTGAAGAGCAACTCTCATGCTGAAGAATCGTAGAATCATAAAGAGAAGGGCTGGAAGGGACTTCCAGAGGTCAGCTAGTCCAAGCCCCTGCCTGAGGCAGAACCATCCCTATCCAAACCATCCTACCCAAACCATAAAATAAACTTGACATAAGACTACACTAATACAACACAGACCTAGCACCCTAACCTGCCACAGGTAAAACAGGGGAACCATGGCAGCTAGTATCCTGCTTCTATAAAATGTCTCTCTCTCACACACATACACAAACATCTCCTCCTGGAAACATGGACCCATTAGCCCTTCCATGTGTTTGCAATAATTTCACTTGCTATACTGGATAATCAATTATCCAGGGTGTGTCATTTTCCCTCAGAGTCCTTATGCAGCTCTTACTTAATCACACAGTTAAGATGTACAGAGCCAAAGTCTGTAGCTGGCAGAAGAGATCATGATGGGCTCCACACCCAGGGGAGCAAATAAGTTTTTGCTACATTTGAAAAAATCCCAGATCTGGAGGATGGAAGGTGGGGGATCCCACCTTCCATGCACCTTTACAAAATAAACATATAGTAGGAATAGTCCCAGGAGCTCGACTAGCCCTTAGCTGATCTGTGGCTTAAAATTAAAGAGTTCCATCCCACAGCTCTTGTGGTGGGGACTCTCACGCAAGGCCCATTGACTCAGGCTTTTGAAACATTCCTATAATAAACCTCATGGTATAGAAAACCCAAGAGCCAAATGTAATGGCTATAATAGGGATTCTTCAGGGGCTGCTAGGTAAAGCTTGACCCTGTGGCTCTCTCTGGATCTTACATAGATCAATAAAGAGTCTTTTACTCAATAGGTCTTTTGCTGTGGGTCTGATAGCCTCAACTGTGACTCCTACGGGTAAAGGTCAGGATTTGACCAGGTATATTTCTTTCTGTGAGTTCTCTTGTGTATTTACTGAGGGTTAGCACCAGCATTTTCAGTGTGTGCTCATACACAGTGCTGTTTCCATCATTACTTTGTACCCATACATAATGCTGGTCCTATCTATTACCCTACTGTTGTCAGTTCATAGATACACAGGACCAGAACTTTGAAGTCAATACAATGCCTCCTACTCACCACGTTGACTATTCCCGATCATATTACAGCATATCCCAAGGAATATAGGCACTCATAAATCACATGCACATCCTTGTGTTAACATAAAAAGGAGCAGAAAAAACTACTGAAAATGGGACAGACTTGAGACACCCTAAAACCAAGTCAGTCCAGGGCTGCATTTTCAGGCCTTTGTCACCATACAGGCCAGAATCAGCCTGACAGCTGCTTAGAGCACAAAGCAGCTTGAAGGACAGGCTGAAGTCATGGCTGCACACTGCTGCCTGACTTGCAGGTTGGCTGTATGAAAGGGCTTGGTCTCTAATGAGCACTGGCTGCTAACTATTGAAAAAGCTGCCTCTCACTGCAATAAGTATTATATATTAGAAAACTGGATTACAATAGATCATAACTGAAACTACATTTGAGGTATAACAGGCATGCAGGATGTTGCACTGGCTGCATAGCAACATCCGTAATAACTATTTTAAACTTAAAACCACTAGCCTGAATGTAATACAGCGTACAATGAGCATCTGTCTAGCTATAAATAAAATCTTGTCACACATCTCAGGGTAAGTATGACCAAGTTTTTCTTCACCAGTTTTGATTTGCTACAATGACCCCTAAGATTTCTGAGCCCTAAAAGAATCAAACATGAATCCCCTCCCTTCTGGCTGGTGTCTGGCAATACTACACACAATGCATGCCTGACTTGGAAAGATTAATCATGCCCAGGAAACCAGCCTTCCTGGCATCAGAGGAACCCCATTCTGTCTTTAGTTATATGAATGTTTATCTGGAGTAACTCCACTGAAGTAAGTGGGGTCACAATAGATGTATACAACTGTGACTGAGAACAGAATTTGAACCATCTCTGATCATCAATCCTATTACTCAGCTGCCTCCCTGTGCTAATTTAGAGAATAGGACGCCTTCTCATCTCAGTTTGTACCTAATGGAAATCTAATAATAATTGATCATGATAATAATTGATAAGACTTAATAGTTGCTAAAAGTGTTAAGAATATAAAGATGCAGATGGGAGCCTAGTTGGGTTTTCAAAAAAAAACAAACCAAAACCTACTCATTTTACTACAATGACTAGGGACAGACACACACAAACTGGTTAGGTGATCAGAAACTGGTTTAAACTTGTAACAGAACAGGCATTCAGTGCACATCACCCAGTATGAAAATGGCTAAAACCGGTCTGAGCTAAGCCTGGTTGAATGTAGTATCAGACTTAACTGATCTGGGTCAAACTGGTTTATGCAATGTCTGTCCCGGACCCCTTCCTCATTTAAATTAAACCAGAGTTCTCCAGCATCTCAGATGCTTTGCAGCCCTGGGCAGGGCTCTCTGCTCCCCAGCAGGGCTGGCCCCTCCCCTCTGCTCCCTGGCTGGAGCTCTGGCCAAGACTTGCAGGCACAGCAGGTCTGCCTGGCTTCCTTCTGCCTCGTCCTCTCCCTCACCACTCACTGCTCAAGCAAGGATCCCTCCCTTCTTCCTCCCACACCATGGACCATAGCCAGCATGTGGTATTCTAGCTAATGCTGAGAGGTGTCTATGTAAGGCAGACAGGACAATGTTAGCTTAGGGCTTTTTGGAGCTAATCAACAGCTACCTGTTAATGTCCCCCCATTCCTTCCTTGGAGAAAGTTGTTTAAAAAGAGCTAGAACTAATGAGAATAGCTTTTGTTTTGCTGATGGGCTGATAAATGCCATGTAAATCCCGCTGGGCTGGCGGGGCAGGGAAACTCCTCCCTAATCAAAGTGTCCTGCTGGAGCCTGGCCATGCCCCGCACCCAGCTCAGCACTATGGGAGGGAAGGGAAGACTTTTCTAGCGCCCCCCGGCTTCTAGCCTGAGCCACTGCAGGCATGTGCTGGCATTTCCTTAGTCTAAAGGGAATGTCTTTATCATTACAAACTGGTTCAGCCTAGCCAGGCTTAGACTAACCTGCAAAGATTGAATCAATTCAGGCTCAGGCTTTTTGAATGTCTGTCCATAGCCAATGGGAGGTAGGTATCTTAGTGCTTTTAAAAATCTCATTGAGGACCTGTCTTTAAGAATCTAACTACTTTCACAAGCATTACCTTTAGGTGCAGCCAGATATTTAGATGCCTAACTTCCATCAGAATCTATGGGAGTTAACTACTTAATATCTCCTGAACAGCTAGCCCTTAGCACCTACAGGCCACCATTCCAGCATAAAAGCTTCTCATTCTAGGCATTGGACACACATACAAATACCACATGATGTCTATTCCAAAGTTCTTAAAACCCAAGGGTAAGATGTGGCTACAATGAATAGACAGGGGAAACACAAGGTAACAGTAAGATAAATGGGATCAGAGAAATACACTGCAATTAGTTCATCATCACCATTGAAAGCTCGTTATTTTTTCTAATAAATCTTTGAAAACTTAATTTTTTCAAACAAATCTTGGCTTCTCTCAGAAGACTTTCTTTCGTAGAAAGGCAACCACATAACTGAAATCTGCCCTTCTTCATTCCCCAAAAGAAAAGACAAGAGCCCACTACATGCAATGCATTGTGTGGATGGCTGACTCAGCCAGCTTCCCAACATCTACATCCAGGAAAGCAGCAGGACTTCAAAACTGCGTACAGTTCTAATAATGTTCTCTGGAGGGACTTCAGGGCAGAGGCCTTCATTTAAAAACAAAACAGAGCACAATCTATTAAGTCTTTTGAATGAGATTTGTGTTGAGGGGTTCTTCTCTCAGCTGCATTCAACAGGCATTACTCTAGCA
Organism: Alligator sinensis; assembly: GCF_000455745.1. NCBI lineage: Eukaryota > Metazoa > Chordata > Crocodylia > Alligatoridae > Alligator > Alligator sinensis. The sequence continues at coordinate 962,008 of NW_005842601.1, forward strand.
GTAAGATAGCTGCCTAGGGAAGTTGAGTAGTTGTACAAAGGAATGGGAAAAGATAAACAAGGAGAAGATTTTCTTAACTACTTGGATACCTGAGGGTATAACCTGAAGCTCTTGCTGTTTTAATTTATGAGGACTGATTTTATTATCTATTACATTCTCGGGCTGCTGGGGATTTGGAGGCTGAATTTCTCTGGGGTTCCCCATGACAGTCAGTACCTGACGCTTATTATACAATAATATCCATATTTCTGGAGCAGGAATTTCATTCCAACATCATTCATAGATGCCAGTGCTACCAAAAGTCATTTGGATACTAACTTGCCCACACTGAGATTAACTAGTGAATTATGGTAATCTTTCAAGAGTTTTGTAGAGAAGGAGTTTCAATGAAGAAATCAAGTCTCTTTCTCAGTCCTGTTGCTCTTTCTGTGATCTTTTCAGCAACAATGGGGCACTTTCCTTGGCATTATTTACCTTCATGACACAGAGATAAACTACCATTTCCTACTTTACTGTTTTTCAGGGCAGGTGAGAAACATGACAGAAAATCTTTCCTGATTTGTTTAAGTCCATATTCTCTCTCTGTCTCTCTCTCTCTCTCTCTCTCACATACACAACCACACGCATACACACACAAACACACGCACACGCATGGAGTTTCGATTTGAGCTTCAAGTTAACAAAGAATTCAAAGTTCAATTTAGCTTAAATTACTTTCCTTGACTTGGAGCCAAAACTAGCAAGTTCTGCCTGTTTTCCTCCTGAAACCATCAATCAGCTCAGGTTTACCCTATCACCCAAATTTGACTAGCAGCTTGACAAATATGGCACAAGTTTGGAATTTATAAAACCTGTCAGATGTCAGGTTTGATTTCTGATATTTTCACACAGCTGTGTTATCAGTTTGAGATGCACCTTGTAGTTTTTATGTAGAATCATAGAATTTAAGGTCAGAAGGGTCCATTCC
>NW_005842601.1:962984-963816 GCF_000455745.1 Alligator sinensis
ATGTTGTATAATCCAGGTAAAGGAATTTCCCCAAGCCATTCCTGTATCAAGCCAATATCTTGGGGCTGAGCTGAACCATGTCTTTTAACAGCAACTGTTTACTTTCTGTGCCATGTACCTTTCGATTTCTAGACACATCCTCTCTGAAGATGGCAGTTCTGGTGAAGCTAAGTAACACCGAGTACAATGAGGTGCAAGACACTTGCTGTGCTCTCCCCTTCTCATACTTGTTGCTCACCCTCCATACCATTCAGCTGTGTTGCTAAATGCTGCTAGAAGAAGGTAACATGAAGATTTTAGTGTAACTGGGGCTAGGTACACACATTCAAAAAGGCTGAGGCAAAATCAATCTAAGTTACATAGTTTTCTATAAGCGTTGTACTCCAGATGAGTAGTGAAGAGAACACACCCCGTGGTGGAAGGGACAGGGGTGGTATAGACCAGTTTTGTGTGCCCAGCTTCTGTTCTGTTACGGATATAAACCAGTTTCCGACCACTTATACTGGTAAAAGTGTAATGTTCATTAGGGCTCTGCGAACTTTGAGTGCAGATTCGATTTGGAGGAGCTACGGCCCAATTCGGCGGCCGAATCTCTGAATCCAAATCAAATCAGGAGACCAATTAGAAGGTCCAAATTAATTTGAAGTTCTCCACATCGATTCGAAGAAGATTCAGAGAGCTTCGGAGCTTCGGGCAGTCCCCACTCGCTGCAGCAGGGAGCTGGACCCAGACTCCTTTCTGGTAAGTAAGGGACAGGGGAGGGAGGGCTGAAGGAGGGGGGAAGGGACCATGGGGGGACCCCCTCCAGGCCCCATCCCCTGCCTGCTCCCCC
>NW_005842601.1:964057-964302 GCF_000455745.1 Alligator sinensis
CCTTGGCAGCAGCCAGTGAGTGGAGGCTTTATTTTTTTTTAAAGAGCTGGGAGCCATGGGGAGGCTGGGACAGTGGGGAGGGGAGGTTGCGGGGCTCATGGCAGAGCCCTCCATGCAGTGTGGGGCAGCAGGGATTGCCCCCCACCTGGCAGCATGCAGTGAGTTGAGGCTTTTTTTTCCAAGTGCCGGGAACTGGGGTGGGTGGGGCAGCCATTGACGGGGCTGGGGGAACGGGCGGGGGGTGG
>NW_005842601.1:964365-972383 GCF_000455745.1 Alligator sinensis
CGATTCGGGACAGTGATTCGAGTCACTGAATTGAATCACTGTCCCCCGAATTGGCCGAATCCAAAGTGAATACTAGCCACTTTGCATAGGCCTAATGTCCATACCTGGCCTGAATTGGAGGGCAAAGTACCAGAGGCTTTTTCTCACTCCAACCTTTTTCCCCATTATAGGGGGTTCGCTCACTATATAATTACGATACAGATTTTTCAGCTATAGTTTTTCATCCCATTTGGTATGATCATGCCTGTTTTTCACTTTAGGAATATGCCACTCTTTCTGCCTTTTTTCCACATACACCCCAAGACATTACCAATACATAAAGATTGTGGCATGATGCTACACAGAATCCCTGGTGCATTAATAACTCTGTTGCTTTCAGACACCTCCTTTTTGAGCCTAAAGGTCATAAATTGAAGTGCATCACTAGGAGCTGGGCTAATTTCTAGTAGCAGAAGGAGGCTATGTTTTATATTGTAGAGAAGCTGTTAAATATTGGACATTTAAAAACCAAAAACCAAGTAAAAGAAAATAGGCCCATCAAAACAAAAACACTGCCCTAAAGAAGAATGCACTGCATTTGGGAGCTTGCATAACCCTGCAGTTGGTCCAATCAAAGCTATCGCCCAGAAAAATTCTTGTGTCTGCATATTTCCGGGACCAACACAAGTACAATATTTCTCCAGCACTACTAAATCACTGTCCATGGGCCTTTTTTCAAAACTGAAGACATTCAAGACAAGTTTGTGGGTTTTTTTCAAACTGGTGGGAGGTGGTTTCATCATATAATCAAATCTTTTGCTCATAGAAAATTAAAAACAAAGAAACAAATTTGTTTACAAAATTCCCACTAAAAGGAGAGTTTAATCAGTTTCAATATTTACTAATCATTTTTAATCCAACTGAGATTGGACTCCTAAAGTGCTTGCTGATATACACACAAAGAAAATGAGAGAGAGTCCCTGCTGAGATACTTAGCTAATTAGCCTGCTCATGGCACCATACTTTAAGTGGCTACACCGCTTCCTATTCCAAGGTAGCCCACAGTGACCTCCTGAGTAGAAAGAAGTATGGCCAGTCATGCGGTGCTGCGGGTGGGCTAATTAATTCCACCTGTTAGCAGAACTAATTAGCATGCCTGTATTCACATGGCACTGTGCTGAAACAAGTTAGTTATGCTGTAAGACAGAGCTAAGCAGTATAGCTGTTTTCCTACTTGCCAGGCAGCATCATGCTGCATCTTCTCAGAAGCCCCAGCAGGACACTGCCCAGTACCAATCTGGATCTAATTTTTCCAATTTGTGATACAAGTGACGTTTCAAGGATCCTTTTGCACACCAGGAAACAGTCCCAAAATTTCAGAATGTCCCAGAAAATTCAAAAAAGTTTGTCACTACACCACAAGGCAATCCTACCCCTCAATTTTACAGAGTTTGAGGCCAGAAGGGATCATTAATTCATCTACTGGGATGCCCTGAGTATCACAAGCCATGAAGTTGCACCCCAATATCTCTATTTAAACCCAAAGATTTTAGTTAGACCTAAACATTTCACTTGTCAGGGGACTAAACTGTGTGAGAAGGGACAAAATGCCAGCAATACCCAAGACCCCTGCAATGGCAGAGAGTTGATTAGGTGAGATATGCCCAAATAGTCCCAGCATGCAAAGCATACCCCATACTATGGAGGAAGGTAAGAAAAGATCCCTGCCAATGTGACCTGAATGAAAATTCACAGGCAAGCTTGGCTTCTGAGACAGAATAAGTACAGGAAATAATAGAAGTACACATATGAAGCTGCTCCTCTGTCTCTGAACCACATTCCAGACAGAAAGCAGTTCATTTCATGCTTTGGAAAAAATATATATTTTTAATTTTAAACAAATGCAAAGAAGTTTAAGGCCATCTGCATAGACAAAAGGTAATTTACTACCACGGTTTTGGGAGCTGTCCCAGAGGCCCAGTTTGGCGTTACAAGAACACATTTTATCTCACGTGTGTGCAGGGAAGGGGTGGTTAGGAAGAGAGAGATGGAAGTAAATGCTGGCAATGAATCATGTACTGCACAGTACAGAGATAATCACCAGAGATAGTGCTCTTGGCAATTATTAATCTCCTGCTTGAGTCACATGCTTTCCCATATTGCTTTGGGTGTTTTAATCTAAAAGGTACGTGCTTTACCCAAACATGAAAACATAGTGCAGAGGACCTAGATAATATTCTTGTAGTCATTTGTGGCTTTGTAAAGGGTCAGCACCCAGCCGAGGAACCACTTCAGTCCCAGTCATGCCCTAAGGAGAAGACCTGAGAAAATGTTAAGCAGTGTGTATGTATTGCACTCACTCTCTGCCAAAGGGTGAGTTTCACCTTTCAAGAGCAGAATACACAATGTAGACATCCTGCGCAGGTTGTAGCGTCTGTGGTATGACACTACATACCATAGATAACGGACACCATAAAATGTATCACTTGTTGACTTGCACTGGAAGCTCTGTGTCAGCAACAGATACTAGATGACCATAACAGCCACCTCTGTCCTTATAATTCCTGAATCCGTGAAAATGCTTCAGCATGTATTTCAGGTTAAGCATGTGCTGAAGTGCTCTGCTGAAATTGAGCCTTTACAAACAGGTCTCATTTATCTGAGCACCAGTCCAATGTCCTTTGTTACGATCCAAAGCCCCTAACTTGTTACTTTTTCCTTTTGTAGCTTTGTGGCTTTCTGAACTAGTTTTGACCCAAACAATTTGACATTCTCTATCGTTCTGAGCATAAATTCACTGTTACTATAGGAGCTGAAGTTGATCGATTTCTTCATCTAGTTATACATCACCTTAAGCTGTTTAGCAAGGTCATTTCCAAAGTTTGTAAAATATAAGCAACTTTTGAGGCTTAGGTTATGTTCCAAATTATATCTCCACAAAAATAACGGAGGTCAAAAAAGAACTTGGAAAAAATTGCAGGGCATCTCTGATTCTTTGCTGAACGTGCGTATCTTTAGACTTTTAAAAATATACAATTTTGCTGTTAAAAATGGAACATTCCTTCCTTAGGCCAGAAGTGTTCAAAGTCCAGGAAAACATCCTTTTATTTCTTTTTATTATTATCATTACATTTCTTATCCCAGCAATTAGGGTGACCTAAACTTGGACAAGTGTTACTGACACGAGCGATATTTCACCACGGTTATTTTTATACTGTTAGAGGTTAACAATAACGTCAGGGTTACTTCCTTTGCTGTATACTTCAACTGCACAGCACTGAATTTAGCAGAGTCCAAGCAGGAAGAGGGTAAGATCATCAAAGTCAAAACAAGGAAATAAATTGAGGGTATGTCATGAAATACAGAAAGAAATTTCAGCTGAAGGGTTTTCATAGATTAAAGCACTGGTTTTAGAATTATATTATGCTAGCCATGATCTATTCTCCTTCCAGACAGAAGTAACTGAAAATGTGCTCAGATGAACATTAAAGCATTAGCAACAATATGTAAAGAAAGCTAAATTATTTTCACTTTCATCAATGCAGTCCCATTGACCGAAGTGGGACTTTGATGGAATAACTGATAGAAATCTGGACAATAGAAAGATGTTGTTTGCTTACATCCCTATTCAGCACAGCACATGCTTAAATTGAAGCTGATGATTAAGTTCTCCTTCACTGAGACTTCGTAAAAGCTTAGTCTCATTGACTTAAATGGGATGTAAGCATGGGCTTAAGTGCTTGGCTAGATCAAGAGCCTAAACTAACTTGCTCAGGTGAGGGACTCTGTTCCCTTGTGTGTTGCTGAATGCTATTGCAAAAATGTCATGTAAAAGTAACGTGCCCCATTTAGTTCTGCCTTTGTCAGGACATTTATGCATGTTAATGGAGTAATGTAACTGAGTAACCATCAAGAAGCAGAAGGAATGGGTTTTACATACATTGTGGTTCAAAAAAAATCATATAATACACCCTTTCTAATGTGATAAATAGAGAAAACAGTCAGCTTGGTTAGCACCTTACTCAGTGTTGAAATTTTGAGCAAAATCCAAAGTACTCTCTCCTTATTTGTCCAAGTTTCATGTAAAAAAGCTGATCCATATACAGCCCCCCCTCCTCCCCCCCCACACAGACACACACACACACACTTTGCATAACGATGATTTGGTTTCACTGGTTGAAGTGCAACCAGGAAACCAGTGAATCTGTGTGATACATAGCAGTGGTTCTCTTTCCAACCAGAATGTCTACAAAAATAAGCCTTTTAAAAGGAACTGCTTTTCTTCTGGAAATCATCAGGTCGACAAACAAAACCCACAACATTCAGAGCACCTTGAGTTAACTCCTGGCAGCCTGGTCCCTAGAGATGGCCTTCTCGTGTGGCTTTGTTCTAGGGTTGCTTTGCAGTGTTGACAGGCTGTTCACAATAGTTGGTTATTGTAGGGTTGTTCATGAGGCTTTGCTGCTGGCATTGTCTTTGGGTTTGACTGGCATCTTTTCGACTGGTGCCAAAGTACAAATAGAAAAAGAAAAAGAGAGAAAAAGAATTATATGACTCCCAGAAAGAGATAAAAGAAGTGAAAGTAAGTTAGATTTGGCACCTTTCCCACCCTTGACAGCATCCCAGAGGCATGACTAGGAATTTTGATGCCCTGGACAGTGGGGGGAAGGGGGAACACACCAGAAAGCAGGGAGAAGGTGGGGGGGTTGCTGAAGAGGGGAAAAGACATTGGCTGCCAAGTGCTGGAAACTGCTCCCCCACCGCTGCTGCTGCCACTGTCACTGTCACTGCGTGGTCCCCACACACACACACCACAGCTGCCACGGTGTGGGCTCCTTCTGCCACTGGTGCAAGCTTCCTGTGGGCCACTATTGTGGCACCCCTCTAAATTGGTGCCCAGGGTTTGTGCTCCACTCGCTACCCCTACTTACACTATTGAACTATCCCATTCAGCTCCCGATAACTTCAGTGTAAAGCAAAAGGTTGGGTCGTTGTTTGTTTTTTAATCTTGGGCGACTAACACCAAGGCAGGATAAAAACGGTAAAAATAGACAATACAAACCAATCAAGATCAACCACAGCCTGGGACATAGGGCTGAGAGCTGAGTGACCTCCAGAAAGATACCTTTCATAGCAGGCTTAAATGTTCTCAGTCCTCAAAGTTTGAGGAGCTGTTCAGTATCATGATAAAAATACTCTTGACTTTCTCCCAGGTCTTCTGTTTCTGCACTGACATAAACGAGATCCAGAAGATCAGATCAGTGCTGAGTGGCGCTGAGCATCTTAAGAGGCCATTAACATTTCATGCATTACTGGAGTTATTCTCACTCTTCTGCTGATGAATTTGGTTCTGCAGGAACCTGAGAGAGAAAGCTGGTGGGAGGACCCTACCACAGACATCCCTCCATCAACGTTCTCCAGGTGGTGAGGTGCTATTTGTCTTCTCCCTTTCATAAGAAAGGCTTCAGGAGCCATTGCAAGCAGAGAGGATCCCAAAGCCATCTCCTTCAAGGCCTTGTGCCTCTCCATTGGATCTCTTCAGTCGTCTCCCACAAGGCAGTGTGTCATCATCCTTATTTTTAACATATACGTACACCAGTGATTAAGCAGTTTGCCCAGATAACAGAAGATCCATTTATGCAGAAGACCTCTGTGTGGCAGTTTGAGACAAGGACATTTGGTGCATGAAACAATCCTGACACTGACTGTGAGTGGGTTACTGGCTCCTTGAAGAGCTCCTCAGTCAATCCCCCCCAAATAAAACACTGTCTTTCAAACAAAGAAAACAAAATCCTGCTGTCCTGTCCTGGACACTGGGGAGGAAAACCTTTTGGTTCTGACTTCAGCACAGTTGCCTGGCCCATCCCACAGCCCACAACTTGCCTCCTCTTCTGCTCTCACCCTTGGGGTTTTACGCCCCAGTGGGACACTCCCTGATTCTTCAAACAACTTCCGCTCGGTTTTCTTCACAGGGCTGACTGTTCCCTCTTAAAGGAAGAGACTGTCTTGTTACAATGACCTTAACAACTCTATACCGTGAAGAAATGACTACAAGCCAACCTGCCGAAAACTCAAGTGTGTGCCTTTCACCTGAGAGAGAGATGTGAAGCAAAGATACAGCACCATATGGAATGGCCTAAGGCTGGCCCACTGCTCAAACTCAGTTTAACTCTCAGCCTGTCCTTGACATACAAAACATATCAAGGAAAGCAAGTTCAAAGTAAGCTCACGATTTAACATCATCTGGAAACCAGCAAACTCCAAATAGGGAGTGAATTCATCTGTAGTCTGGTCAATGACTCTCTGCTAGTCAGCAGCATTTTGAGTGTGGGAGACGTCTGTATGTGCAAACAGGATCCACCCCGTGCTGATGAGTGGTCTAGAAATGTCACTGGCTGCCTCAAACTGACCACTGTCAACAGCCTTTTTCTACAGGCAGCTGTCATGCTCCAGATATTGGAAGCACGGCTGGTTGTGTAGAATCGATGCAGAAGACCACAGATCCAAGGTATCCACTCTCCTTTGTATATGTGTTGACAGGCAACTTAGATCATGTTAGAGTTGTAGGACCATCGCTGACAATCACAGCTCATCTCTGAAGACTCTACAGTTCAAACAATGAAATGCATGACTACAGCAGCAGCTGCTGATGTGGGACTGCAAGCGGTAGAAATTCTCCCACTAGGGTCAGAAGAATCAGAGGCAATTTGGCAATGCCTGAACTACCTTCATACTGCTGTTGGCTGCTGCCAAGTAAATCACAAAAAAAATTAGGTTATCTTGACCAGGCCCAAGATACCAACTGTGTCTGCAGGGAAGAAATGATACCTCACCTGCTTCGTTGTCATCTGTTGGAGGACCCATGCACAGACAACCATTTAAGCACTATTACTGACCATGCGAGGGTATCTGCCCATAAATAGTCATCATTTGTCTGACCATGTTGATAGGGTGGGCACAAAATGAATGAATGACATCCATGTGAAGTTTTGCATTGCAAGAACTACACTAGTGGATCCATTTGCAATGCATGCCAGTGACAACCTCTACTGGCCTTACTAGCCCCAGAAATTGTGGCCTGTATTCTTGAACCACATTATCTGGTACCGTCCCTAGCTCTATATACCTCTACCTTACATCGCTCTTTACAGATCTGAGGCAGCTTATCTCCAAGTTGCTCAGGCAACTCCATTTTTTGGTGTCTCCTTGACATATCCTTTCCCTTCAAACTGTGACCTTTCTGCAAAGATGAAGCAAACTAAAGCAATTGACTTCTCCACCCCCACCCTCCCACCACCTCTGAAGAAAGAATCTAACATGAGATCAAAGTTCATAGTAATCTAGACCACAAAATAATAAATGTCAATGAGAACAATGTGCTGCTGATGGAGCTGGGGGCTTCATAATGTACAACAGTTTGGAGGAAGGGGGAAGGGAGTAAAGCCTGGAAGCTATTCACTGATGCTAAAGAGAGGAGGCAGTGGGCAGGGGCTGGGGATAGAAATTTTTTGAGAGAAAGTTGATTTAAAAAGAGCTTATGATTTATTTAAAACCACAAGAACAACAATGGGGCCAAACTCAGCAATCTGTTACTCAGGAAAATTTCCCACTGATTTTAATAGGCATTCTGCCTTTGTAACGAGAGCACACACATTATTATGATATCATTATCCTTTTTAAAATCAGATTTCCCATTCTCTGATGCTTTCTTCTGCTGTTAAGTCCCATATCCTGGGCTTCTGCCTTGGACAGGACCCCCTGGACTCTATTTTCAGCCCTGCCACATATTCTTATGTCTCTTTGCCTTGGTTTCCCCCTCTGTGAAACTGCTTCAATAATATTTGCCTACCTCACAGGGATGGGCAGAAGACTGATTAATGTTTTGTAAGAAAAGGATCCATCCAAGCTAAATGGCCCATCATAGATTCATGGATTCATAAATGCTAGGGTCGGAAGGGACCTCAATAGATCATCGAGTCCGACCCCCTGCATAGGCAGGAAAGAGGGCTGGGGCTAGGTGACCCCAGCTAGATGGTTAT
>NW_005842601.1:972458-1006747 GCF_000455745.1 Alligator sinensis
AAACCCCCCCCAATTCCCTTCTGTGCCCCCGTGATGAACTTATAGGCAGCCACAAGGTCGCCTCTCAACCTTCTCTTGCGGAGGCTGAAGAGGTCCAGGTGCCCCAGTCTCTCCTCATAGGGCTTGGCCTGCAAGCCCTTAACCATACGAGTGGCCCTTCTTTGGACCCTCTCCAGGTTATCCACATCCCTCTTGAAGTGTGGCACCCAAAATTGCACGCAGTACTCCAACTGCGGTCTGACCAGCGCCCGATAAAGGGGAAGTATCACCTCCTTGGATCTGTTCGTCATGCATCTGCTGATGCATGATAAAGTGCCATTGGCTTTTCTGATGGCTTCGTCACACTGCCGACTCATGTTCATCTTGGAGTCCACTAGGACTCCAAGATCCCTTTCCGTTTCCGTTCCACCAAGCAGGTCATATCCTAGGCAGTAGGTGTGCTGGACATTTTTCCTCCCTAGGTGCAGCACTTTGCATTTCTCCTTGTTGAATTGCATTCTGTTGTTTTCTGCCCATTTGTCCAACCTGTCCAGGTCTGCTTGTAGCTGTTCCCTGCCCTCCGACGTGTCCACTTCTCCCCACAGCTTTGTGTCATCCGCAAACTTGGACAGAGTACACTTCACTCCCTCGTCCAAGTCGCTGATGAAGACATTGAAGAGTATCGGTCCTAGGACCGAGCCCTGCGGGACCCCACTGCCCACACCCTTCCAGGTCGATACTGACCCATCCACTACGAATACCGACCCATCCACTACGAGCTAGTGGCCTTAAGGCATGCCACTTTCTACCACTAACAGCACAAAAAGAGTGATGTAGTGGCCATCACATCTGGCCACTTTGAGTCCCCAGCCTGAATGACAACATACCCACTTCACTTATACCTGGGTTGGCTGGGGGCAACTTTGGTACAAGTCTAGAACAGGGCTTGCACTCATGTGTCTAGAGTCATAATGAGACACCTTACCTGTTCTGTCATCTCATCCTGACATCCTGCATCATTGCTACCTTTCATGCATGTCCTCACCAATGCCAGCAGCTAGCTGCTCCATTTTGATGCTGCTTTCCTTGAATCACATGCTTCTTCAGCATTTGCCCTTGATTAGATTCAGTGAAACCCCTGGTTATTCCAAATGAGTAGCAAACAGATTTACAGTAGCTGGAGAAGGGACTGAATTAAAACATTTATGTAAACCCCCACCCCCATCTTCTAAGTGGCAGGAGAAGCACACTGCAATGCACAGTTAAAAATAACTCAGTGTTAACAAAGACCATAACACTTTAGTCTCCACCTCCAGCAAATGGTGCCCTCTCAGCTGTACATGCTTAACTCCACATGAATTTCTCATAACTTGCAGGGGGGAGGGAGGAAATTATTATTCTAACGTTACCAATGAAAGCAAAGGGCTGACAAGTTAACAAGCTTCATCTAAAACAGCTACCTTGTGGTAAAGAAACAAAATACACCTTAATCTCTCTTGAATTCCAGACCTTAATTGTCCCAGAGGAAGTTCTCTCCTACTCACCTTCGCATTGCGACTTGTCCCACAATCACTCCAGGCATGCAGGGAATGGGACAAATGAGTAGAGCCCTTGACATGACAACCATAGGCTAAAGGGTGATAATTAGATCAAATTATCAGCATGCACATTCTTCACAGTTACAGAGACAGCTGAGGCATTTGGAGAAGGGGGGAACTCTGAGGTCACTCAAATATCCATCCCATCTGGCTAGAGTGAATGCTGTCTGATGCCCAGGCTCATTGCTTTTGCAGATCAAAACCAGGGGACTAAAAACTGAAAAACAGCTAGTGTGGTGCATATTCAACAGAAAATACTTTTTGTGATCTGAGAAAGAACCCAGCCTGGGTTCCAACCGCCATTACTGTGACAGAAGTTTGGTAGCACAAATATACAAATAAACCCTGAATTTGGGTCTGACCTTAGGATTTGGATAGAAGTCAAACAATCCCCTTCCATTCCCACGTGGAAAGAACAAAGGCTTTACTACAGCAACTCTGTTAACTGATACTATTACTTATGCTGTTCTCTCTCTGTGATCAGTGTTTGGTTCCTGGCACTGACCAAAGCATCTGGTCCTGGCTAGATCAGATGAGATAACCAGGCCAAAACGGAACCAGGCTCAACCCAACCCTTCTCTGAGGTTTGAAATGCCTAGCTAGCATTTTTGCCTTCGTTTTATTTAAACATTTTTGCTCATCTCTGCATTTCTTTGACATTGGCCAGTACCTGAAGTGTAACAGCACAATAGAAGCTGTTCTCATCATATTTCCACCTAAGCCAAACCACAGAGTAATGGAAGTTTCATCCAAGATGAGTTCAACTTTATGAAATTTCCAGAGCTCTTTCCAGACCCAAAGCATTTGATGAGCTTGGATAAACTCTGCATAACTCTTTGAACTTTCTAGTCTGTAAGTAAGCTAAATCAAGGGTACCCAAAAGTATTAGGCATTCAACAGGAGTTGAGGACATAACATCTTCCTGTGCCTTTGAAAATAGCAGCCTGCATCCTAGAAGTTTTATTCAGTACTAAAGTGACAAAGGTGATGGGTCCTTCTAGTATCTTTCCAGAAACAGTGACCCAAATTCTGCCAGTATGCACCAGTATACCTGGAGAAACTCCAGTGAAGTTGATGGTGCTATACCACTGTAAGACAGAGGAGAGTTAGACCTACTGGGTTTAAACAAAATGAAAAGATTACCATCAGAGAAAAATATTAGCCTCTTATGACAAAAGCTGTAAAACTAGCTCATGGCTTTTGAGTTCACATTGTAACTCTGCTAGAGAAACAGGAGGTTGCTGGTTTGGGTGAAGTCATGAATCCATGAATGACTATGCCGTTCAATCCCACTAAAGCAAAGTTTGCTATAATAAAGCAAGGAGCAAGGACAGTACGTGATGCAATGACAGCGTAGGGGGAAGTAGAAAAGACAAGCAAATATTGCCGCTTGCAGTGACATATTGCAAGTGGACAATTAAACAACAAAGCCAAACTGTATTAACTTGACCCAGATTTGAATGCTTTCCTAAATAGTTTCAAATTCCTACACTCTTAAAGAAAAGAAAGTCATGTCTGCTGGTTTCATCTTTGCTCCAAGGTCCAGATCAACAGCTGGCATCACTCAGCACGTGCCTTCAATTCCACTCTATTCCAGCGATATCCCACTTCAGCTATGCAACTTCCACCACCAAAATCTGATTGCCATACACCATATTTCCTTGCATACAACCTGTACCTTTCCTAAAAATGAGCTGCTGGAAAGTGGGGGTGTGAGAAATATGGTAAGAGCAGTTTCTGCCACTTACAGGTCAAAAGCAAAAGTAACTCTACATGTGACCCACAGGAAGCAAACCAATGAACAGGCTTGGCTCCCTAGCTACTCTACTCACTCACTTACTACAAGGAAAGATCTCTTTTTCTTCACTCTCTTTCAAAAGCAAAGTGCATGTCTTATTTCAAGGCACATTGTATGCAAGAAATTACAGCATTTCTGAACATCCTAGGAATGGGGTGTTTAGCAGAGCATGATACCAAAGTGAAAAGGAAAAAAACAAACAAATTCTGGGAGGGTGGCAAAATGACTGGCTTGTACAAACATGTGATATGGGAACACTGATCTACCATAAAGAACTGTTGGAATTCACGGTTGTTTACTCATGGTTATGTCTCAGTTATTGAAGGAGTAATTAAATACTACAGCAATTGGATGAGAGACTTATTCCTTTCCATAGTATTATAAGCATCAAATACTTTACAGACGTATACAGAGACATGATCTTTAGTTCTCCTAGCGTGGCAGCTTGTCCATTGGACTTATGCTTGGTTGATTAGAAAGACTGCAATGATCGTCATTGTGCAATTCATATCCCCTCAGACAATTGAGGATTGCGTAAAAGAGAATGAAAGAGCTAACTCATATATCCAAGGAGCTCAATCCCTGCTGACGCTAGTGGGAGTCTTTGCATTGACTTCATGGACAGTGGATCAGTCTCTAAGTGCATCACTTTAGATTACTAACAGGCCACTGTGCACTGTCTCTGGCTGACACAACTACATGTTGGTGGATCTGTCAGACAAGGTTCAAGAGGGCAAGGCTTTGCCAGGTTAGAAAATGTTTTGAAAACTGATAGCTGTGATGACTCTCAAGACCTACATTTAAAGTATGATATTTTAGCTATGTTCAGCAACAGCAAAACCTACAGCAAAGCACTCAGTACACCATCTGCATTGCATGCTAGGAACTATCAGCTTGCTCTCAAATGAGCAGAGGTGGATAGGGGGAGGAGAATGGACATGCCCCCGGAGGCATGGGTTTAGCTTGCCTGAAGAGTTTAGCTGTATGTTCCCAATTTAGGCTCTAATCCTACTAGTGGGCAGGATTAACCTGGTGGCTGTGCAGCATTACTCTTGAAGCAGGCTCCAGCTCCTCAGCATTTCATGCCCTGCTTGGCATCATTTCCCTTGTGCTGCTACTCACAAAATGCTCCTTACTTCCATTGTGCAGAATTAATCCCACTGTCTAATTCCTGTGAATCCTCTAAAACAAGCACCACTTCTCGCATGGGGTTTTTTACAGGTTGTTGGACTACACTGGTTTTAGGTTTGGAATTGAGACATATGGAAAGAGAGAAACTATGGTATAATTAACCCCCGTACCTATTTTTGAAGTACTGTCCTCCTGTTTTGCATCTGATGCCGGGGTCTCTACAGGGCCTTTACACAGTATAGGTTTCAGAGAATCAAACTGGTGCTGTACTCACTTCTAATTCATCTTTATATGCAAGATGAATGTAGAGAACCTCTTCTGTGCAAAATTATATGGAAGGGGAAAATGTAAAGCAACATATCTGTGTCTTTCGAAGTCCCAGAATACCAAAGCATTCTGCTCTGAGAAACAGGAGGTCAGCAGACAAGACTCCAAAGTGCTTGGAAGCCAAGGATCATGGGACTTCAGCTCTGCATTCAATTGTACTTCCCTATCTGCTTAATTTATATGTTTATTTAACATCTATATGAATCAAGGCAAAAATATTTCATAAAAACAGAGAACTTGGCTTCATATATTCAAATATATAAAGAAGATGATAAACCCAGCACAAAAATTGGCTAGTTCAGAGAACTGGCAATGAAATAGGAGCTATCAGCCTATAGGCCTGGAGCAAGAGTGACTGAAAGTTATTACTATCTGGCAGAGCTTTGGGGATTTTCCTAAAATGAGTTAATGTTCATGAATATGGGATTAGCAGCATGATGCAGGGTCCTTATTCTCATTAGAGTTTGTTATGCTCCTACCAACAGGGACAGCAGAAGAACTGTCCATGTGCATAAAGGATCAAATGCTCAGGTGGACCAAAGCAAAGGAGCTATTATAATCTGCACTGAAAGAGAATATGCCCTTAAGCCCCTAGTACAGATAAACATGTGCAAGAAAGATAGTAGATCAATTGGCTAGGAACCACAGTATAGCTAGCTAGGACTTTCAAATGAGCTTAAGGGAGTTAGGCACCATATAGCAGCACTATGTATTCCCCTGCTTCTTCACTTCCAGCTGCCTGTTTGTCAGCTAGTCAGTAAATCAGAACAATAACTGAACACTGTAGTTGAAATTGTAACTGTGACAATGTCAAGAAAAGCCATACATGGAGCATATTCAGCACGCTGATGAAAGGTGACACTTGGTCCTCCATGAACTAAGCTGCAGCACTAAGAGCATCCTTGCAAATTCCATTGTCATCAGGAAGTTGTGAACACATCAGTGTCCTTGAACATAACAGTGATGAATTTTACTAGACTCTGACAAAAATATACAGAAACCTGAGCTCAGGTACACCTGTCTAAATTGTCAAAAACGACGAAGAGATTAATTGCTTACAATGTAAAAGTACTTTCATGAGGAGATAATACTTACAGTTAATTCAGTGAAGAAAGCCAGGGCTGAAAGCTGAATTCCAGCAAATTCAATTAGAAATGAAAGTACAGGTTTCCAACAGTAAGAATGATTAATCACTGGAACAAACTACCAAGAGAAGTGCTGAGTTCTCCATCTCTTTAAGTCTTTAAATCAAGACAGGATGCCTTTTTGGAAGATATGCTGTAGTCAGATGAAAATTATTGGGCTTAATATGGGAGTAACTGGATGAAATACTATGGCCTGAGCCATAAAGAGGGCAGGGTAGAAGACTGAATAATCCCTTCTGGCCTTAAAAAAAAACTAAGAAACTTCAAAACCTCCATATTTGAAATGAAGGACTAATCAGCAGTATGTAATACATTTGTCACATTTAGTTCACTTTTTACTTACAAACTATGCATGAGTAGACAGCCAAATCTTTGGCTATACTCCTTATTCACAATGGTTCTGATTTGTTTAGGGTCCTTTTTGCTATGCAAGAATTCATTGTGAATAGCAGATTCAGATGAGTCCTTCAGATTACCTTCATTATATCAATCTGAATTAGAAAATCATTATATTTTATCCATTCACTGGTCTTTGTTAACTATCTTACGTTGGTTGAAAAGGAAGTTGACTTTTATACAACTGCTTGGGACACTCTCTGAGAAGACAGGATATAAAAAACTCCTAAAATGATCTCAATGGTAAGCATTGGTTTTGGTGGGGGGCATTTTTCGGTCTGGTTTCCATAATGGAGGTTGAAATTAATACAGTTTTCTGCTTATGTCTTTGTTTGTGCTTCTGCAATGACATCAACACGAGTATGGAAATACACAACTGTCAGTTGCTGCTGCAGAGGCCAAGGAGGCAAGCTATTGATATACTGTGGATAGATCCTTTGGAAATGCTACTAATTTTGTCGTAATGTATTTGTTTGTTTTTCTTAACATTAGAATAAGGGACTTCAAAAAAAATCACCAATTCTCAGCTAACATGAACCATTTAGTTTTAGTGAAATGAATGGAGCCCCGCTGATTTACACCGGGTAAGAATCCCATCTAAATGCTTAAGACTTGACATACTAAATTAAACCAAAGAACCAAATTCACTTTCCTGGTGTAAATTCATAGTTAACTCCATTCACAATACTAGAGTTATGCCAAGGCTCAATTAAGCCACAAGTGATAGAGCAGAATTTGACCCGTACTGGATTTGTTCATTTATCCTGAGGAGTCTTGACTGGCTACATGTCAAAATAGAAAAACTCCTATGTCTCCTTTCTCAGTGAAGGCAAAAATCTGAAATGCAGGTATAAAATCACACACAGATTCTGGGCTCCTGTACAAACCTAGCCCCACTGACTTTCATAATTAAATGAAAGTGGAATGACTTTAAAAACCTGGCGGCAGTCGTGGGTGCTGTGCACTTTTGCATGTCTGTTTCTTAAAGGTCTAAAGTTCTTTTCTTTCATTTGGGCAAAACCCACATTTTCCTTCACACTAAGGAGCATTTATACAACCTCATCTGCACAGCTGTTAAGGAACACTTGCGTTCCCATTTTTTTTATTACCTCAAATCCTGTCAAATGAGTTAAATAAATGAACTGTGTCCGCACCTTCTATGGCAACAAGGTTTCCATGGAAAAGCCAAGGATTTAACAACCAGGCTCTAGAGTCACTTCTTAAAAACACACAGTACTGGCAGCTCCCGCTCGGGCAGCCTGAGTAAAATTATGATCATCACCCTCTCACTTGCTTTCTCTTTCTGGTGTTAAGATGTTTATTTTCCCTGGCCTACCCCAACTCAAGTAAAATCCATCGCTCCTGATATTTCTCACACACAAGCACTCACTCCTGCAGCTGTTAAAGGCCAGCAGGAAAACTATATCAAGTGCTGTTTCAGATGGTGAGTGGAAGAAATCAAATAGTTTTCATTGCTTGAGCCTCTCCATATGCAAAGATTTACTGCTTCTAAATACTGGCATAAGCAGCCCACAGCCTGGCAGGTGCTTCCTGCTGAGGGCAGCACATTTTTACTATAATCTTGTTCCTTTATTAGGTTTAAAACTATGTTTAAAATCCAGCTGACGTGACTAGATTATTGATTCCACATCGAGGCATGGGTATATAGTTTGTGTTTTGAGATTTAATGTGCCTTTTAAGTGTATGTGTGCATATATAAAATTCTATCAAATGACGTGATTTGAAAGTTGCTGGAAAGACATCAAGTCTCTTTTTTCCACTGTAGTTTTAAAACATAGAAAAAAACCTGAGCAAAGGGAAGACACCCATGAAAAGATTCTCACAGCAAGCCAAGAATCCATCCAGCCCATCAGGCTAGTTAGTTTACAGCCTGCTGGTTTCTACAGCCAACAGCACATAAGAGAGTGATGTGAGTAGGATCGTATCTGCCTGCCCTTGACAACCCAACCTGAGTGACTGGTTACCTTTGTGAAACTGGGTTGACTGTAGGCAGCTTTCAGCATAAGTTCTGAACAGGGTATAAATTCATGCTCGCAGAACTACAGCAAGACATATTAACCACTTTACTACCCTGCCCTATTGAACTTATGCATAAATTTCCTTTTCAGTCAAGTATACACAGTCAGATCTGCTGACCAAAGCAGGAGGCTGTGAATGCAGAGGATCCCATGCTCCCAACACACGTGGAAACATTCGTTTCCGCTTGAGGGATTTCATCCCAACACATAGGTGCACTTCAAGGTTGGAGCAAGTTGAAAGAGGAAAGTGGAGAGGTGCCATTTTGACATGTTTCGTTTAAGACTTCTGTACCTTACATAACCCTGTCCACCGTTCACTATGGACACTCAGCCTCATCATAGTCCATTTGTGGGTTCTGCACAGAGGCCAGGAGTTGGAGCAGGGCTGAAGTAACTTCTGAGCTTCTCTTCTGAAGTCTTAGGGGTCTGGGACAGAAGTTTCCTAAGCCAGTTTGACCCAAATCAGTTAAGTCTGATACTACATTCAACCAGGTTTATCTTACACCAGTTTCAGCCATTTTGAAACTAGTTTATGTGCACTGCCCTTCTGTTTTGTTACAAGTTTAAACCAGTTTCTGATGACTTAAACTGGTTTGTGTGTAACTTCTGTCCCTAGCCTGGGTGTACTCCTCTATTCTTGCATCCCCTCCTCCACAAAGCTCCCTTCAAACTGCGTGGGAGTTTTGGAATGCAAGATCAGGCATCAAGTCTCCGAACAGTCTGCAGCAACTGCTCTGTGTAAGGTGAGCACAGTCAAATTGAATAGTTCTGCCTTGTCTGTCCGCCATCCTGGTAAATGAGAAAAACAATCTATGCAAAAACCTACCAACAAGTCACCCTGCACCAATGGTACCTCCGGACAGCGGAGGTCAGGAACAGATGAAAGAACGCCGTCCCCATTTCAGCAGGCATCTCCTGCTAGCATTCAATAATTGACCTTAAACAAGCACCTCTCATCATAGGATCTCAGCACATATTGCCAAAATGTAATTCCTTTAGTATCACATTATTCCTTTGCAATCAATAAAAAGTCTTATTCTCATCGTACAAAAGAAAAGACTTAACCATAGAGAAGGAAGTGACTTTTGTAGGGTCACACAGGCTGTCTGTAGCAGTGCCAGAAATATAACCTGAAATGTCTTGACTCCCTTCACATTATAATCACATTCTCGCTCCCTAAGCACCAATGTCCTCACCATGGCAAACAAACAGGATATGATTAGGGTCCTATTGAATTCATGGCAGAAATGAGGTGCACTATGGCTCCTTTAATCTTGCAGGTTCCTCCCTACTCCCCGGGGCTGACTGGTGGAGGGGCCCTGCTTGCAGCTTCCTCCTGATCTGCAGGGAGGCAACAAGCGTGGTGTTAAATATGTCACCATTTTTGCCTCCCACCGCTGACTGGCTGACAGGCCCTGGATAGCCCTACTGTTTGCTGCTGACTGGCCTGACTGATGGGGAGGCAAAAAAGGCCTCATGTTTAAAACCACAATTTTAGCTTCCCTGCTGATCAGGAGGGAGCAGCAGGGTTCTCTGCTAATCAGCAATGAGGAGGGGGGCAAGGAGCAAGGGGCACGCAGGGGAACATGCAAGGTTAAAGTAGCCGCCGCACACTCCACTTCCACCGTGAATTCAGTAGGTCCCTAGTTATCACTATCATTTAGAAGAGCAAGCTGGCACTTTGCAAAACCTGAGAGCAGGCCAAGGGCTGGAAGCAATCTTTCTGGTGTGTATTTGAAACTTTCCATGAGCAAATGATTAGATTAGTCTGTAACTACCAGATCAATTTAGGATTAGAATGCAGCAAGACTCATTCAGCCAGCAATAACAATACTGCCGAGCAATTATATAATGCTTTGGATGGAACAAACACAATCTAATTCATCACAGCCCTAGCCCAGTTGAATCCATCTTCTTCTACAATAATATCCAATCCAGCCAAAGCAGAAGTCAACAAACTAGGGCCTACTGACTAGATTTGCCCTGCAGAGCCATTTTATTCAGCCCACAGAGCCAGGGGGCTTCAGTGGCACTTCTGTGGCAGAGAACTTTGCCTGGGCAACAGGGAGAAATAGTAGCAGCTGCACTGAGGAGGGGAGTGGTGGCTCCTGTTCTGGCTCTGGTGGTGCAGGCCAGGTTGGAAGCAGCATGCCCTCAGAGCTAAAGTCTATCAAGCAGCCCCCTGCTGCACAGTGCTGCTGTTCTTGACCTAAGGCAGGGATAGGCACAGCCGTCAGAAAGGCAGATCAGAGAGAAGAATGAAATTAAAAATATTTAAAAAAAAAAAACCTCTTAAAATACTAAGTGCACATAGCAAATTGTTACATAAACCTCCCTCTGAAGCCACTAGGCACAAGAGGGTCCTAATCTTGGTTCCAGGCCTTAAGAGCTACTGTAAGGCAAAAAATAAAGTAGTGTTTAATATATTGTTATTGGTAGTAGCAGTAGTAATATCATTATTAGGGCTGCACGAAGCTTCAGTCCCTGATTCAATTCCGTGGAGATTCAGCCCGATTCGGTGGCCAAATCTAAGAATCTGAATCGAATCAGAGGGCCCTTTAATCTCTCCAAATCGAATCGGAACCCTCTGAATCGATTCGGAGAGATGCGGAGAGATTCAGCAATTCAGACATAGACACAGCTCTAAATGTTTTTTCTACATACCTCTAGGTAGCAGGGGCTCGTGAATGCTGTGATGCTGGGGCAGATGGAGTGTCCCACAGGAGTGCAGGGGGCTCCTCTGCAGACCCAAAAGTGGACCAGAAGCACTTCTGATTTACTTCTGAGTCCGCCAGGGAGCGCGCCGGGGGCCCTCCACACCTCTCCAGCTCAGTAACTGGTGCCTCCTGGGTCTGGGGGGGCACCTGGGGTCCCCCTGTGGCTGATTGCTGAGCCAGGGGGGCACAAGGGGGCGCCCCTGCACACTCCCCAGCAGACCTGGAAGTGGACCAGAAGTACTTCCAGTCCGATTCCAGGTTCACTGCCGAGCACGTGGAGCACCCCCCTGCACTCCTGCGGGACGCTCCATCCGCGCCAGCATTGCAGCGATCATGAGCCACACCTGCTACCTCAAGGTATGTAGAAAAACTTTTAAAGCTGCATCTGTGTCCAAATCACTGATTCTCTGAATCAACATCAAATCTTCAGATTCGCATTCAGCCAAATTGAATTAGGGACAGTGATCCGAATCAATGAATTGAATCACTGTCCCTGATTTGGACCGAATCCAAAACCAAATTGAATAGGGCCTGCTTCGCACACCCCTAATTATTATCACTGTTCAGTAACATAGGTATGTGTGTACAATATATAATACAATACTACACCAAGGTGAATTTTATCCCTTACACCATTTGAAAATGCCCAGTAGCCCAAAGAACTAATTTACAGTGGGCCACTACTCCAGTCCTCATTTTTTTATTTGGCCTGGTACCACTGAAAGGTGGTATATTACAAAGGAACAAATAAATTTGGATACAATAAAAACCTTCACCCAACACTCAACCCAAATATTTGCTGAGATTTGAGCAAGTTTGGGTCATATCCCTCCAAGGGATGACAAGATCGAACGGTCACAAACTTCTCCATGACCATTTCAGGCTGGACATAAGGAAAAACTTCTTTACTGGCTGAGCCCCCAAGGTTTGGAATAGCCTGTTGCCGGAGGTGATTCAAGCACCTACTTTGAACACCTTCAAGAGACATTTGGATATTTATCTTGCTGAGATCCTATGATCCCTGCTGACTTCCTGGTCCTGGGGCAGGGGGCTGGACTCAATGATCTTCTGAGGTCCTTTCCAACCCTAATGTCTATGAAATCTATGAAATATTCCTCTTCTCCCCCCACCCCCAGCCCCAAAAGCTATTTTTGTTTTCACAATCTGACATTGTTTCTAGGTGTGATCTAAGCAGAAACAGAGGGAACCAGAAACCTGATGGGAGAGTTAGTTTTTTGCAGAGATGCTGGTCCAGTTTTGCAGATTCTAAGGTTCCTGCAAGGATCAAACACTATGGCTCTTGATCCAAGCTGCACCTCCAAATATTGACATTTCTGATTGTAGTAGAATTATAAAGGTCTCAGTAATGAGCAATGGAATGATCTGGGGACCTGTGCACTTTCCAGCCAGAGCCATTGTAACAGGGCCCAGCAGAGCCCTATACTCACTGAGGTGATGGCTGCCGGCATGCTCCCCAAGCGACAGATCCCTGACTGAGCTCATGAAGAAGCAGCGAGCACACAGGCAGTCAGCACACAGCAAATGCTCCCCGGGCTCCACTCCCAGACTGGGATGAGGGCCAGAACCCTAGCTCTGCATGGACATGGACTGCAGCCCGAAAAGAGGGTAGGTGGCTGGCACATGGAGGCATGTGGGGGCTAGCAGGGGTCTGAGTTGGCCCAGACCAACCCAGAACTCACGTAAGGCCTTACCAACCCCAGGAATGGGGGAATGCCAGCATAAGCACTGCCCTGCACATCATTCCTCCACCAAAACTGAAGACCAGGGGCCAAGGACCAGGACCACTCCGGTTCTCTGCACAGAATCCTGACTGCTGCTCTACCGTAGGTCAGGTACCTTTAGGGGCTGCACCAGGGTTCATGACACCTCTGGCCCCACATTACTCAAAGGGTTTGGCCCAAGACAGACTGGCCCACTTAGACTAGGTTCATGCAAACAACAAGCCCTGAGGACCTTCGACTGCCTGAGGAAAGGCAGCCGAGATACCCTGCTGGGCCAAGGAAAGGCCTGAAGCAGGTACAGATACAGTTATTTGAGTTGTATTCATTTATTCATTTCTTGATGTGGTCTGTACACTGCTGGCTGCAAAACTGCAGCAAAGACCATAGTGCTCCGCCGAGGCGTGCTGATTCCAGGAAATGCAGTATCCTTCCATTGCAGGCTCTCCTCCCTGAATGAGTCCAGATACCCAGTACAGCCAGGTTTCTATACCAAGCACCAACAAGAACACCCGAGTGGAAAGTGGTGGGGTGTAGGGGAAATGGATCCCCACAGAAGACTCGTAGATGCCATGACCCACACCAGTCTCAGCCAACTCTCTTCAACCAAATATGACCTTTTTCAGTTACACCAGGTCATGGCAGGTGAGATATGAAAATAGAGGAGTGAGGCACCCACTGAACATGCAGTACTCAGGCCCCACTCCAGTGCAGCCGCTAGCCCTGAGTCCCTCTACAGCCACATTTCTACTCCATATTGTGGTTTCACATATGCCAGCTAGAATGAGACGTGGCACCTTATAATTCCATTATAAAGAACCCTCCAGGAACCCCATAATCACATGTTATATGGCACCGTGGGAGACGTTCCTCTTGCCATTTTGTTTACATCTGAGCTGCACTAAAAGAAGGCAGAGAGGGAAATGATTCGGTTCTTATTTTATTTTTGTTTTTTTGTTTCCTTAACTGCTCCTTTGGCATTTCATATATTTGATCGTATATCTTTATAAGTAAATATACACCACCACATGGATTTCCTTTGGGGTTGTATGGAAGGAGGAAGGGGACTATTTTCTTTCATCATATCAGTTTTCCGTGTGACACACAGTTCAGTGTAAGAAAAAAAACAGCCCTAATGAGAACAGCTTTGCAGTTGTTGTACCCAGTGTCAGTTACTCGGCTCCTTCAAATAATTCAAAACTCTCTCTGCAAGGTCAATGCTTAAAGGGCAACTGGAATAAAGACACTTCCTTTGTTGCTCACAGTTCACCCTCCACCATCAGTAGCAAAGCCTCCTCTTGAAGGAATTGCCCTGTAATTTCTGCACAAACCCTACAGTTACTTGAATATGGTATGGAATGACTCCGATGTCACTTGCTTGGATTTTATACTGGTGTAACTACACCGATTCTGCATTTACACTACTACACTAGGGGAAATCAGAGTCAAGCCCCTGGCTGTATAGCTGAATCAACAGCATGGACTGAGTCAAAATAAAGCCCTGTTTTCCAAACTAGGTCAGTGTCTGGAAGTGATTGAAAGCTCAGGATGTGAGACCATTAACAGAAGCTTTGAGATCAATAAAAAGGTCTTTGCCCTGACTCCTTTATCCCCTGCAGCACTTAGCTTCAGTGAGACAAAAATCAGTGAGAGCTGACCCAAGAAAAGTTCAGTTTGTGTTTGATTCTGGTAGGCACCCAAATTCAGGGCACTGATCCACTAGGGTTTATCCAGACTCTGGAAACAGGCAGATGTAATATTTCTGATGTCTCTAGCTTGTAACTAAAAGCTAGAGACATCAGACAAAAAATAGCAGGAAAAGAGCCTCTCTGGTTGAATCAGGACAATTTTGGAAGCCAGGAAGTAAGTGGCTCAGTGTCTAAACCAAAAAAAAGAGAAAAAAAGAGTCAAATTTTCTCAAATCCCAACAGATGTCCTGTTTGGATTCCACAGAAAATAAAACTGAAAACACCATCTACCAACTCCTCAGCTTTTTACCTGCCTTTCATTTAAGCACTGACCTGAACCCCTCCTGAATCCCTCCAAGTTTGTACTGAAGTAACTCTGCCAATCTCAAATAGGTTAGTTTGGCTGATGTAAAATTGGAAGAGCACAATATCAAACCAGGTGCCCAAGCGGGCTTTATTTCATTCACAGTCAGGTAGCCAAACACTGCTCCGGGACAGAAATATAACCACATCAGAGATCATAGGAATTGTCCATGCAAAACCAGGGCCTCACCCAAAGCTTCTGAGATTAACTTCCCTGTTCTTGAAGGGTGCAGACAGGACAGCAGCTCCCCATTGCAACTCATAGCACTTAGCAGGGAGCGCTATGAGTTGTAATGGTCCCTTGGACCCAACAGAAGTTCTCTGGACAAGAGGATTCCAGCTGCTTGCTGCGAGCCTGCTTCCAGCCCAGACACTGTTTTCAGAATGGGATGGGGAAAGGGAGCAGAGGGAGCTTGTTCTTGGAGTTCCCCAGCTGGCACTGGAGGATGAGATAAGTCCAAAACATCTGCCCCTCCCTCCAAAGCTGACTGAAAACCCCCCAGACCAAACTCCCTCTGCTCCCTTTCCCCCTCCCATTCTGAAGGCAGTGACAGCCTGGGAGCTCCACAGACACAAGTTACAGAACATGCTCTGTTTTGGAGCATGTTCATCTGAACCCTCATGCAATGAGGGTTCAGACTTTTGCAGGCTCAGGCCCTTTTAAAGTGGTCTGCAGATATGCACTTCTGTTTGGTCATAGCCGTGGACTGCTTTCTGGGGCCAAATCAGGTGAAAATTGTCACTTCTGTCTGTGCCCTAATTGTAGGAATCCCTATGGAAAATGGAGAAGTACAGGTTTCAAGAAGAAAGAGTTTGGAGGTGTCACAAGGAACTCAATCTGTGCGCAGGTGGCTGGAATGATTGCTTCAACTGTCATACCCCTGTAAAGAGTTCTCTTCATTAAAAGACAGATTAATTTTTAAATATTGAGTGTTAAGAGAGTGGTACCAAGCACAAGTTTTATGATTCATTAAAGCTGTTAAAAGAGAGAGGGACAGGCTGTCAGACCCCAGTTTAGTAAAACATTTAAGCATAGATCTAAGGACTTCCCTAAGTCCTACCAAGTCTCAACAAGATGATAAAGTCCCATTGACTTCCCTAGGAATAAACAAGCACATGTTCAAAACGCTTAAATGAGATGCTGAACAGAGATGGATTCACACTTTTTATTGTTTTGCTGAATTTGGGGACTCAAAGAACAGCAGACCTCAGTTAGGGAGAGCTAAAGACTGATTCAATTTTACCTTAGCAGTATATGCTCTTTGGTATTGACCTGGCTTAGTCGTACTACATTCTTTGGCTTTACCAATTTAACAGGCCCGTGCAAGGAAGCAGAGCTGGACATCGCTCTTGTATTCTGCTCTGGCAGCAGGGTCAGAGTTCCTTCTGACTGTTTGCTTTTTGATGCCTTTTCTCAGGCTGAGCTCCTCTTTTCACGTTTTGACCGACAATCCCCTGTTTTAATTTGGCTGTGGTCTCATCACAATTGTTTCCTTATACATCCTCGCCTTTTATTTGCCTATCAGGGAGCTGTCTGTCAGATTTAGGATTCACCACAAAGCTGCTCCTGAGGCTTTGAGAGTCCCCATTGATTCAGAATGGGATCCCAGGCTGGGAAGGCCGCAATCATATACTCATTCTTTACCCAGCTTTAATTTACTTCTGACACCAGGAGTCTTAAGAGTCTCATCTTACCTTCATTGTGGACTCTGACCACTGCTACAACCCTCCACTGCTTGCCTTGCACTAATAGAAAAATATGACATCATGAGAGGTAGTTGCCATGGAGATAGACAGTGGTCACTACTGGTTCCCATGGCACTGGTTAAGATACGCACTCGTGTTAAGGGAGCAAAGAATACACACCCGCCAGGCTATTTGTGAACTATCTAATCATCTTACAAGTTAAACAGTTTGCCTTTATTCCCTGTATTTTTAGTCTGACAGACACAGATAAGCCATCAAAACCAATGGGACTGGAGGATTCCTTCACCTAGTGCTTTGCTATGACAGCACTTGACTATAGAAAAAAGGGCTAAATATTTGTGCCCTGACTAAACCTGTTGAAGACGTAATGAATTAATTGGGGTCACTCAGATGTGACTGAGGACAGACTTTGATTCTGAAAGATTCCTCTTCCCAGGCCAAGTAGGCCAAGAATTTAACAACCCTGGCAAAAAATCCCTGTCTCGTGGTAGCGCAAGCCAGGCTTCTACCATCGTCAGTGTTACCATAGATTAGAGCTAAATCTTTTGGACCATTCAGAAGCAAGAATGAAACCAGCATGCAATAATAGCCTGTTCAGAAAATGGAACTGTTTGTGAGGGATCATATGACACCGAAGTCACTTGTAAAACAGTCTCTCTCCTTATTTCATACTACAGAAGCTGAAATCTAAAGAGATACAGGAGTTGGAGCTCTGCCACTAAGGAAGAGAGGTTGCTGATGGCAGGACCACATCTCTGCTGATGAGGCTGCACCTCTGGAACATGTTTCTGCCCAGGCCATCACTTCTCTACTATGTTTAATTCCCAGAAAGAGTCTGAGCTCTCCTTTGTATACACATATTTGTAAGGAAATGGAAGAAGGTGGGTGCTGGCTTTGGCAGAATGGGGCTATAAGGTAGGAGTTAACTGTGACAGTGTGGGTGGCTAGATGTGGATGCTACTGGTTCAGGATAGCTACTGATTATTTGTGTTGCAATGGCAATCCACAAGCCAGATTGAAGATATCTCATTACATGCATAAAGGGCATTTAGCCAGCCACGAACCACAAAAGTCCTGAAGAGTGATTCAAAGTACCCCTGTGCCAGCACTGGCAAAACTTATTCTGTGCCTCCATTTTGGAGTGCTAGGTGCCTCCCTCCGGGCTCACGTGTGCTCAGAACCAACTCAGAGCTGCCGCTTGCACAGCCCACTCTCCCCTAAGCTCCTTGCTAATTTATAATGCCCATTTGAGATGCACATACACTGTCTGTAGCCCCAGCACTTAAGCAAGCAAAAACCCCACATCCGCAGGAAATTCAGCTCAAAACCAGCATGAGTGGCTGTGCTGGTGTCCACCTTAGCTCAACAGTCAAGGGGTTAAGGCATTCACCCAGGGTGTGGGAGATCTGGAGTCTAGGCCCTCCTTGCCCACAGTTCCCCCTTCCCAGGAAAGAGCCCTGACCACTAAGCTATAAAATAAGAGCACTCTCTATCCCTTTAGTTAAAGTTGGGCCACTTGCCAGACAAGAGTGCAGGAATCTCACAAGCGAGAGGAAGCCTGCTTCTGTAGCCTAGTGGTTTATAGAGCAAAGTCACAGGCTCCACTCCCCACTTCCCAGCACTGTTTATGCATTTAACATTAGGCTGTCTTTGATTAAAAAGCAGAAATAAGCCCAACAGCAGCCAAGGCAATGCCCTAATCATTTAGCTGCGGTCAGATTCCCTCCTACTGGGCAAAAAGTGGACACCCCCAGGCATTGTGAATTGCCTCTGTTTAGAAACCCATTATACAGCTCCCTCAGAAGTGGGACTGGGTGTTGGAACTCACAAGTGAACAGAGATGCCTAATGGATAGACTGAGGGGTAGGAGTTCCCACTACCTCCCTCCAAACACCTCCAAGCTTTCTGGGTCACCCACTGGAGATGCTCCCCCTTCCCGCGGGGCAGTGACTAGTGTAAGGGACAAAAGCAAAAGTGGTCCATGCCAAAGGTTTGGGCCAAGTCTGGAAACCAGGAAGCAAGCTAACAAACAGTCAAAGGCCAAAGGCAGGGAACCAGAGGACAAGCTGGAAGCCCAGCCCCACAGACAAAAACCAGGAAGCAAATCAAAGGTCTGGAGGGCACCTTCAACCAAGAGCCAAAGGTTCTCATATTGACTAGCCTGAAAACCAACCTTTTACTGCCCTAAATACCTGGGTTACTGTTTCCAATAGCCAATCTCTCACAGCAACTAATTGCATAAATTACCCTAGACACAGCTGCAAAGGCTAGCTCATTCTGCTAAGGTTTCATTAGCCCCCACCTTGGACATATTCTGGCTCAAACCAGCTGTCTGGTAGCCCTGATATCCATTTAACAGTGCCCCCCTCTCAAAGGCACCCTCCAGGTACTCTTCTTTTCACACACGCACAAGTCCATTTTCACTAATTCTGGTTTGACTCACAGCCAGCTTTGTCCCCAAGTAAGAACTGAGGCGAAGATTCAGACTGGACCTCTGTAACAAAAGGCAGCTTTGGACTCTGAACTTTTAACACGCAAAGTCTCCAGAGTCCAAATGAGCACATGAACAGACTGGCATGCCATAGAAAGTTCCATCTCTATGGCACAGCCCTCTGAAACAGTGCTACGTGGAGGCTAGTCATCTGCAAAGGTCTACAGTGTGTCTGATCAAGCCAAATGGCTAGGGTTGGGTTTGGAATCAAAAAGCAAACTAAAGGTCAGAAGCCAAAGGTAGGGAACCAGGACATAAAACAACAGCTGGAAACGAACTTAGCACAGCAACCACAGACTTTTCAGCATTGGCTAATCTGAGCATTGCTGCCAGATGCTGCTTTGAAATAGCTGTGTTGCTATTCTCAGTAGCCAGTATCTCAGAACAACAATCTGCAGTCACCCAACGCACAGCTGTGAAGGTTAGCTTATATACCCCATGTGCCATTAGTTCCAGCCGGGGCAGAGTCTAGTCTTGTCGGCTGCCCCCAAGGTCCTGATACCTGCACCTAAAGCTGAATCTTTCCTAGGGGTCTCCAAAATCTCCTTATTGACTCTACAGGAATGCTAGATACTTAACTGGGTCATTCTGAATGCCCCTTCTGATACCGGACAATAAGTCAAAGCATTCAGAGATGCTTTGAATACTGGCCAGAGCATGTAAGCAATAAGGATACATAAATAAATATAGATAGCTACATTAATGGCAAAGAAGGCCACATTTATTCCTGTTGGGAAGTTCCCCAAAGCCCTAGAGATCCCACTATATAGAGGGAGCTGGCACAGCCTAAAATAAACAGAAATAAGAAATAAGTTGGCCCTGCAGAATCTAGTTCTTTAACTAAAAGTAGGTGTCTTCTATTAACTTAAAAGGGAATGTGGTATCCTATTTGGTTACCAATTCATTTTCAGAGTGCTTGCAACTGGAAGCTGTTACTGTCCGGTTCCCATTGTCTGGCATATAAGGAATGAGTTTGGGTTAACAACGTTTCCTAAAGGAGATATTTACATCATAACAACAACACAGCTGGCACTAACTGGTGGTAGAGCAGAGAGGTGATTTGCAAAGAATGTAAATAATATGGGGCAGGGACTGTCCAGTCATTACAGTGCCCAGAATAGCATTGTCCTGGCCCTTATGGTGACCTCTAAATAATCCTGGCATTAATAAGATATAATTTGAGCAATTTTTACTATCTCCTAGAATAGTCATGGGCCATTGTACCAGGTGCTGTACAAACACAGAACAGAAGGATAATTATCGTCTCTGTATATGACAAGAAACAGCCAGAAGATACAGCCAGCCAGGTGCATGTTCATGGAGTTGTCCTTATCTCTTTATTTCTGAGTGGAAAAAAAATAAAGATCAGCTTCAGCTTTCAGCAGATTCTGCCATTGCATCATATCCACTGGCACTGGGCCTGGCCCCTGGAGGTCAGATACTCAGAGCCTTGGGCAAGTGGCTGTCATGTTCATTTCCAGAAGTTTATGAGCATCTGCTGCTGTCATTGACCTCAGGTACTTTACCCCAATTTTACAGGGGGGTTATAATACCCAGTTCCCAGGGGAGTCAGGAAGAATCAGTAATCACTTTGCAAAAAACCTTTGAAGATCTATGTGCTACGAAAGTGATAGGTGTTCTGACTGCCTGGCATTTATCCTGATCAGCGCAGGACTGTTCCCTATAGTATATCTGATGGTCATAAACTTCACTTGACATAACACTATTAGCTGGAGAGGGTATACCAATCAATGGTAATTGGCCCTTGCTAACTGACAGTAAGATGAACACCAAAACTTGATCTTCCTGGGCAAGAGTGTGGTGAACAAGGCCCTGCCTACCACTGATCTAAGTATGATGATTATCTTGGTTGGTTATAAACCACCAGCCTGATCCAATCCTACACAGGTCAATAGACTTCAGTGGGAGCTGGGCCTATGCTAGTCATTTTAGTTACTCTCACTGGTGCAATTCCCCTACCACTGGATTTGCTAGTGTAGACAAAGCCTTGGCTGTTGCTGAAATTTTAAGCACCGTGTCATCTACATCTCTTCTGAAAAGGTCTGCACCAGTAGTATCATTAATGCAGTATATTGCGGGGGGAAGCCAGTGTAGACCCAGCTTTGGATGAGAGCTTAAACCAGGAATGTGATGTGTCTATGGCTTCACAGTCTTCCTCCTTTAATCTGATCCCTTCCTTCCTTGGACTTTTGGCCTCACACCACCCCCCACCCCTCCCCCAGCTCTCCCACAAATGGTGGAAATAAGCGCGGTTGGCTCAGCCTAGCATAATTGAGTGATGATTGCAAGAAGATTAAAAGAATTAATCTCCATAATATATGGAAAGGATTGGGAGTGTTTAAGCTCCTTTTCCCCTTACCAACAGTCTCAAATTTCTGTCAGGGGAGGGAGGAAAATAGAAATTCCTGTGGATCATTTGTAGAGCCAAGGCAGTTAGATGAGATTTTTCAGTCTTTTTTTTTTCCAGTTGTAAATTATGATACAAAGGAAATGCAATCTTCGTGGAGCATGTAACTCACAAAGAGCTGCAACACTATCTCTAAAACTATTTGCCTGCTTCCCACTAAAATAAACATATTAGGCATGTGTACATATATTTCTCAGGCAGCTAAAAAAATCAAAGGAGGTCTCTTACAGTTTTAAGCAGTATCTTGTTCAGACTGTTATAAACACTGTTCACATTCATATCTGAGCGCTGCATGAAAGTGTGCACAGGCTGATAAACATTTGTTATCAGGTCTAATGGTCTTCTTTTAACTGCTGCAGAAATTTGCATCCCTTCAGCTTTGCAGTAACACATAGCAGCTTTCCTCAAGAAGGAAGAAGAGGCCCCAAGGGTCAATCTGACATGTTAGTACTTAACAGCCCTTCACACTATACAAACTCATAGTATTCAAGAAAGCTGTCCCCCTGTCCCTTCCCCCAAGAGGTCTGGCTGGGTTAAAGAGAGCTGAAAACTGCATAGGGGAAAATTTTGATGTAAAAATCAAACCCTCCAAGCAAGTCAATAGCAGAACTAATAATAGGTTTCTTGATGCCTTGTTCTTAGATATACCAAATTAAAGTTTCTAAATGGGGGAGCAGAGAGTAAGAGAGCAGAAAGCAGATGTATAAAAGCAGGAAAGCAGGGTTTTTTTCTTGTAAGCTCTCAATAAAATGGTCATGATGCAGTAGAGAAACCTCTAGTGTTTCCTGCCTTTGAGTAATTAAAAGACACTACACCTCCGCATCTTACCTTGACTGTGCAGTGTACCAAGCCGCAGCATCTAGAAAGGAATAATCAATACACAAAGCATGCATTTGGGTTCTCCATGCCTGGCGCTGGCTTAGCCCAAAACACCTGCCTCAAGGTGGTGTCTCTACCTCCCCCCCACCCACCACCCTTGAGAAGACCCTGCTACTCCCAGATCGTTACCCTGCGGTAGTAACAGCCGGGAGACCTACAAAACAATGGATCCACCAACCACACTGGATCCTCAGTCATTTGCTGTGTACTGATCACTCAGAAAAAGGAATCTGACAGAGGTCTGCTTCATTCAGTGCCTGATTTCCAGCTGACCAGCACTGAGTAACATGAACCTATAGTGTAGACAACACAACCAGACACAGCTGGCTTTTGTAAGAACCTCACAGAGCTACAGTTTCCCACTGCCTGCCCTGCCTTTAACCAAATGTCACTGGGATGTGTGCAAACTCCTTTAAACCTGGACTCCCCCATGCTCAGGAAACACAGATGGGACATTTCTGCTGTGTGTGAGGTTTTAGTAGCCAAGGGGTGAAGAAACATCAGCCTGACTTGCTCCTTTTTGTTCATCTCACTGCCCTCAGTAAGACACTAATGTCAGCAAGAGCTACAGTACTACTTATGTTGGCCTTGCTTTAAAACACTCCCAGTGTTTTGAAATGTTGGGCAAACCACAAATTAAAGCAATAAACAAAAATTCATAGTGAAGCCATCACTCCCAATTAGATTGTCTCCATTTGCCTCCATTTCATTTTTATTCAAAACAGCCCCGGGAAAAAAGACAACTCGACACACAAAAGCAAACAACACTGGTTCAACTCCACCTCTTGCTTCTCTCTGATCTCTCCCCTACAAGCAGGCAGGGCTTGAAAATGCACTTTTCTGCCATATCTAATACACAGTAAAAGACATCTTTGAAAATTAAATGAAGGAAGCAACTTCAGGGATCCTCTTTCAAGCCTGGGTGCTCTCAAGCTAAGTAGTTGCAATTACTCCTTTCAAAACAGGAAGGATGGTACAGATAATAATGTAGACCCAAGTGTCGTTTGAAGGGGCTTGTCTTACAAGAGAAAATGTGATGGTTTCCAATTGCAGTAGTATCCACAACTTGTCCTATAAGGATTTGACCCCTCCCTGCTTTGCCTCTTCTTAGAACAGCGATTCTCAACCAGTGTGTCGGAGCACCCTGGGGTGCTGCCAGATCTTTTGAAGGGTGCCACGAGGTGTGAAGCAATAAGTGAGGTGTTAAGACATAAGCAGATAAACTAAACAGAGACAGGCACAGGTTTAGGCTTGTCCTTGACTGGACAATCCCCCATCCCCAATGCCAAGTCCCTCTGAGAGGAAGTAAGCACTGTAATCTATAAATTAGCCTTTGAAGCCAGGTGCCACTCAATTCACAAAAGTAATGGAGAGGTGCCTTAAGGCCAGTGAGAAGAGCCTTGAGCCCAAAAAGATTGAGAACCACTGCCATAGAAGCATACAATGCTGTCAAAATGAATGGGTCTCCAAGGATCCTAAGCTGTTTCATGCCTGTGCTCTGCCTCTCTACTGTCCCCAGTAGTATTGCTCCAGCAGAGCCGTGTTCTTCACAGGCTCTCCAGTACTAAGTTATTACACTGATTTTTGCTCAAATGGAAAGCAGCCTGATGGGAAAGCAGAGAAGGTATTGCTGACAGAGTTTGGCTTTAATTTACCTTCTCAAGTTCTAAGTGTTTGCAGAGCATGCAATGCTGCAAAGAAGAGCCATCCACCCTGCTCTCTAGTACAGTGGTTTTCAACCTTTTTTCATTTGCAGACCCCTTTGGAAATTTTGATGGAGGTGCAGACCCCTTTGAATTCTAATGTGAATATTCACAGACTTTTCATTGATCATAATCATCTTTTGCAGACCCCTTAGTCTGCAGATCTCCAGGGGTCCACAGACCACAGGTTGAAAACCACTGCCCTAGTACATCCAGCCTTCCCTATTCATTTACACTCTTTTGGATCCTCACTGTAAGGAATTGTGTGAAGTCAGATAAAACCTGAGGAGGTTAATGCAGTTGAGGCAGCACTCCTTTGCTCCATGCCCTCCAGTTAGAGTCCATGGGGTTTCCTGACAGGCCCCATCTCCTTTCTCCACAGTACCCCAAAATCTCCCAACTCTTCCCTAACTTTACATTTAGCAACTAACAGCAGGGACTCACAGGTCTCCACTATGCTTCACACACAAAGTTTTCAAAAGTCCTGGTACAAGATCTTTCTCCAAGGTTTATATAGCACACACTTGAAGAGGGAACACAAGAGTTTTGAAAGCCCCTTTCACAGCACTGTGATCTTAACTGGGGCAACCTATGCCTTCAAAAACTTCTGTAGCCAGTGATGCTTGAACCACTGAAAGATAATGAGCTACTGCTCTTACCAATGCTAACTCAAATGCGTGCTTGTGGGTTAGGGTGACTATTATAATCTGATCCAAAGAGCTTGTTTTCCACAGTCTGCCTTTCCAAGCCTCTGAAACACAAAGAATGCATTAAAATTTGAGACGGCAATTTTCAAAAATTGAGTCTTATTTACTCTACATAAAGTGCACTGCAGAAATGGAATTAATGGTCTTTGTATAAGATGCAGAACCTTTCTGCTAAGCAGTGGGAGTGAAGTTCATAAGCTTTGGCTGAAAATGTTTTATTCCACTTGCCACATAAACCATAGAATCATAGAAAATTAGGGTTGGAAGGGAGCTGAGGAGGTCATCTAGTCCAACCCCCTGCTCAAGGCAGGACCATTCCCAACTAGATCATCCCAGCCAAGGCTTTGTCTAGCCGGGTCTTAAAAACCTCCAAGGACGGAGATTCCATCGCCTCTCTGGGTAGCCTGGGCCCAGTGCTTTACTACCTGCCTAGTGAGAAAGTTTTTCCTAATATCTAACTTAAACTTCCCTTGTTGCATCTTGGAACCGTTGTTCCTTGTTCTATCGTCTGCCACCACTGAGAACAGTCTGGCTCCATCCTCTCTGAAACCACCCTTTGGCTGCTTGAAGGCTATTAATAAATACCCTGTCAGTCTTCTCTTCTTCAGGCTAAATAGGCCCAGTTCCCTCAGCCTCTCCTCATAAATCATGTTCCCCAGCCCCTAACTATTTTCATTGCCCACTGCTGGACTCTCTCCAACTTGGCCACATCTTTTCTGTAGTGGGGGGCCAAAACTGAACATGGTACTCCAGATGTGACCTCACCAGTGCTGAATAGAGGAGAATAATCACTTTCCTCAATCCACTGGCAACACTGCTACTAATGCAGCCCACTATGCTGTTAGACTTCTTCACAACAAGGGCATACTGCTGGTTTACATTAAGCTTATTGTCCACTGTAACCCCCAGGTCCTTTTCTGTAGAGACGCTGCTTAGCCAGTCAGTCCCCAGCCTGTACTGGTGCATGGGATTGTTCTGTCCCAAGTGCAGGACTTTGCATTTGTCTTTATTAAACTTCATGACATTTCTTTTTGACCAATCTTCCAATTTTTCTAAATCACGCTGAATCCTAGTCCTGCCTTCCAGCATATCTACTACTCCTCCGCAGCTTGGTGTCATCTGCAAACTTACTGAGGGTGCACTCCATCCCATCTTCCAGATTGTTGATGAAGACATTGAACAAAACCAGCCCCAGGACCAACCCCTTGGGCACTCTGCTTGATACCAGCTGCCAACTAGACATTGTACCATTGACTACTACCCTTTGAGCCTGATGATCCAGCCAGTTTTCTAAACACCTTATAGTCCATTTGTCCAACCCATACTTCCTTAGCTTGCTTGCAAGAATGTTGTAGAAAATCATATCATATCAAAAGTCTTGCTAAAGTCAAGGTATATCATGTCCACTGCTCTCCCAGCATCTACAGAGTTAGTCATCTCATCATAGAAGGCAGTCAGGCTGGTCAAGCATGACTTTCCCTTGGTGAATCCATGCTGACTGTTCTAATCACCTTCTTATCCAAGTGCTTAGAAATGGATTCCTTGAGGACCTGCTCTGTGATGTTTCCAGAGAATGAGGTGAGGCTGACTGGTCTGTAGATACCCAGATTCTCCTTCTTCCCTTAAAGATGGGCACTATATTTGATCTTTTTCAATTGTCCAGGACCTCTCCCAATCACCACCATTTTTCACAGATAAGGCCCAGTAGCACTGTAGTCACATTGGCAAACTCCCTGAGCACCCTCAGGTGCATCCCATCTGGCCCCATGGACTTGTACATATCCAGCTTTTTGAAATAGTCCCTAACTTGTTCTTTTGCTGCTGTCAACTGCTTGCCTCCTCCCCAAACTGCACTGCCAGGTGCAGTAGCCTGGGAGCTGACCTTGTCTGTGAAGACTGAAGTAAAAAAGGCATTGAGTATTTCAGCCTTTTCTGAATCATCTGTCACTAAGTCACCTCCCCCATTTAGTAAGGGACTCATACTTTCCCTGGTCTTTGTCTTCCTCTTGCTGCTGACATACTTGTAGAAAATCTTCCGGTTACCCTTCACATGCCTTGCTAGCCACAACTCCAATTGCACTTTCACCTTCCTGATTTCGTCCCTGCATTCCCAAGCAATGCTCTTATACTTCTCCCTAGTCATTTGTCCAAGCTACAGAAATCCTCATCAAGTACTGAATCTCCTAAGTCCTATCTTCTTTCCCTGTCTCTTTCACAATGAACTTGTGTCAAAGACACCATTTTCCTCAGAATACAGACAACAAAGCTTCCAAATGGAGTTACATTGAACTCTACATAATGCCACTTTCATCCTTGCAAATCTGGTCTGGATCTAATTTCCTACTGATGTAGCAGGTTTTGGCCAAGGCCAAAGGCTATGAAATGAAATTGAAAGTTACATATACGGTACAGCCTAAGCTCCACAGATCTTTTTGGGAGCACAGTATTTTTGTTGCCTTTAAGGACAAAAAGGGAGCTCAGTTAGGGCCAATCTAAAGACCATGAGTGTTAGCATATGTTTCTAAGTGATATGATGTAGAACAGGGGTGGGCAATTATTTTGGGCAGAGGGCCGCTTACTGAGTTTCGGCAAGCCATCGAGGGCTGCATGACAGGCAGGCCAGGGCAGATTAATATTAATTTTCTAAATTTTTTAGCGGCCCCGCGGGCCGGATAGAATGGCCTGGCAGGCCGCATCTGGCCCCTGGGCCACATTTTGTCCACCCCTGATATAGAAGGATCACTCAGGTGTTGATGATGGGTGATAATGGAAGGTCATAAGATTGTATGATAGGTGATTCTTTGGATAACAGGAGGTAGAGAGGGAAAGGAAGAAGCCTGATCTATGTCCCTTTCTCAGTTCATATTAATGTGGCTTTAGAACAGCCCATATGCCAAATTCTGCCTTCAGTGGCCATGTCTACACAAGACACTGGCTGTGAAGTTGTTACTGCACAGCAATTTAGTACTTGCATAACCAAGTACTAAATGACTGCACAGTAGCAACCCAGCACAGCTTCTGGGTGATACTGACTGAGCAGTAGCTCATTACTACTGCACAGCAGCATTGCATCATGGTTCTTGCCCCATGATGCTACTGAGCAGTACTAGCATGCTACTGCTCAGTACTAATGCGCTACAGTGCAGTAAGCATCTCATGTAGACATGGCCAGGGATATGAAGACAATACCACCAATCTCAATTGATACATTGCCAGTCCATTTGTTTAAAACTTGACTTCAGTGTAGTGGTGTCCATGTAACTAAAGGTAGGCCATGGCACCAACACATCTAAGGAAACACGATGGTGAATGAAGGGATAGGGGAGAAAAGGGGTACACACCTGGACAGCTCTGGTGCATAAATGTCTGCAGACCTGGTCTCTAGATCAAGACCTAATTCTTCCTAATGGAGTGAACCAGCACAAGACTTACAAGCCATTTAATATCTGCCTATGCTCTCAGCAGAACTTGAGCTGGTGCTGACATTAGGGTTAACACAGGGCAAAGCAGAGGAAGCTTTCACAACCTTTATTCAGCAGCTGCCAGTAGCTGGATCTCACCCTGGTACAGACTAAGATAACTCAGAAAGCTATTCTACTTTGCACAGTTGTTGCCACAGCTCACATTGGGTTTGCAGCAACAGAGAATCAATGGATCACAGGATCAACATGGACACATCTCTTCCCACAACTGATCTGCCCCCCACTCCAGAGCAGCCCCTGCCTGCTTCTGCAAGGGTAATGAAGAGCTGGTGGCTTTATATCCATCTTTCTGTGCACCCATTAATCCATAAAGTAATGGTCCTCTGGGTTTAAGTAGGATTTATGTCCTGTCTACACACAATTGCACCTGTTTAAAACCAACATATTTATCCCAGTGCAAAATCCTGTGGTGTACTCTTCTGTCAGCATAAGCATGGTTTCCCCCCTCCCCACGTCTCACACCTATTGTCTTCCACCCCTCTGATCCTTACTGCCACGCATTTGCATTTGCACAGATCTGTATTTTGCATTTTGACTTCTATTCTACCCAGAACTGCACCCAACTCACCAGCAGGCTCTCTATATGCCCGAAGAAGGGTGTTTGTGCCCAAAAGCTTGCAAAGAACAATTTTTCCAACTATTTAGTTGGTCTAATAAAAGATATCACATCTACCCAAAGAATTCCCTACAATAAGGCTTCACCTACACCATAACTGTTTTAGTTTAAACTTTTAGCAATTCAGTGTGGGTCTTATTTCAGTGTGGGACTGTCTTGTTTCAGAAATGAACTTCAGTTATATAGAAATATGCAGATGCAGACTTGTGACCAAAATGAGAGGTGTGAGTTACAACTGATTTAGTGATTGCAGTTTCAGTTACCATAGAGACATCCCGTGACTTGTACAATTTATACTGATAGGAGGCAGGTTTAAACTGACATAGCTGTCTGCACACAAAGCTGCAGCAGTTTGACTACATCTGTTTTATATCACATCTTTGGCTAAACTGATGCTAAATTGTTGCAATTTGATGCATAGACAATGTCTTAGGGAGTAACGAGGTTTCACACTGGCCATCTCCACTGGGTTGAATTTCTCTCCAAAGAAGAGTCAATGAATATAGGATTTCCTTTGCTGGGGATTTGTGGAAGGGGAGCTAAACCAACTGAGGGCTTTCTGGGGTCTTTTTCTGTAGGTTTTTATTTCTAGTCTCAGTGATTGCTTCTGGGTAAAACACATGAGAAGGGCTGTGCTCATGAAAGCTGACAGTACTGAAACAGAAGTCCTGTAGGTAGCCACAGAACAAGTGCCACATGAACAGGAACAACCCTACAAGAAACAACACTTGACAAATATAACAGGTTGCAAAAGACATCCTTTTGTAAGGCAGGGATTGAGAGCCGTGCCTGGTGGTTAGAGCTCTGGGCAGAATGTGGGCTAGCGGTGACATTAATGAGCCTAAGTCAGTACTCATAAGTTCCTTTCTTCGGTCTTGCTCTGACTCGCTGTGTGACATTGAGCCAAACACTTGAACTGCTCTGTGCCTTAGCTTAACAGTCTACAAAATGGCCAAGGGGTGTTTTGAGAGTTAGTGACTGTTTGGAGAGTATTTGAAGAGGCTTGTGGTGGGTGGGAGGGTGGAAGTACAATAGAAATACAAATGTTATTAAGTATTATTATTATTATTATTATTATTCAGTCAAATGCACAAAACTCCAATTACTATAATTTCACAGTGTTCCTCTGACATTTTTCCTAAACAACGAGCCAGTGGCTCAGTTCAGAAGGAGCACTCCTTGGGAAGGTGGAATATGGATGGTATTGTGTTTGAAGAGGCAGGAAAGAGACCCTGAATAAGCTTTTTATGGGGCCCCTTGCTCTACTTGACTAATGTTAGCTTGTAATTAGCAACAGATACCACTTCTGTCACTCATGATGTTATCATCAGTCGTCTTGTGTTTCAAAGTGAGGAGAGGCATGTAAATTATGGGCAATTTGGTTTCTGAAATGGGCTTTATTGTTTTTGGGGGGGAGAGCAGGAGGGGGTTTGCAGGGAGACTGGGGTGCCTGTGGTCTGTTGGAAAGATACCAGCTGGGAAGGCAGTGAGATGACTAGTAGAAAAGCAATCTGCATTATACTGCTGAGCCTATATATTTTCAGAGAAGGAGAAAATGAGTATGGAGGCAACGACCCTTCTTGATTCCATACAAATAAATGCCTCGCATGGATTTATTAATAATGCAGAATCATAGCAATTGAAGATGGGGAAGGAGCAATTAAATCATAAAGTCCAATCCAGCCTGAACGAATATTTTCTATTCAACATTTTCAGTGCTTTGTCCATCCTGGCTTTAACTATCCCAAGTTGGACTGTTTAAAAATGTTTCATCTAAATGCTTTTTAATAGAAAATGCTTTTAAATAATTGGGAAAAAAAATCAGAAAGCACCTGCTTTTCTCAGAAATGTTTGATTTTTCATCAGAAAACTTAAAAACCCAAAAGCCAGACATTTTTTTTGGTTCTTGGCCAAAAAATGTTTCTGAGTCTGGTCAAAGCTGATTTTGCCTTTGGCTTAAATGTGTGGGGCTTTCAACCAAAAGTTACAATTTTGGACCAAAAAAAGACATTTTCCAGCCAGTTTTAAATCCAAGCAACAAGGTTTCCATCACTTCCTCGAGGGGCCGTTCCAGGCCCTATTGGATCTCATTTGCAGAGTGTTTGATCCAGAAGTGTAAGTGGCCAACACTGGTTCTGGATGGTCCCCCATGTCCCCTCCTCTCCATACCCTGCACCTTCCCTGCAATGACCCCAGATCCGGCCCCTGCAGCAGGGAAGTCAGAGTCACAGTAGTAGCACACGGGACTGCAGCAGCAGCCAGACACCTTCTGCTCCTGCGAGAGATGTCACTTCCTTTGTTTGCTGCTGACATGCATGTCAAGCAACCAAAAAAATCTCCCCCACAGCAGAAAACCTGTTTAGAGCCACATCAGCCAGAATGCCCCTCACTAAAACTTTACTCACGCAGTCCATGCCGCAGCTCCTCAGCCCTCCCCACTGCATGAGCGGAAACCACAGCAAAAAAAGTGTAAGGGGCGCCGGATACAGGGCCCAGGAGGGTGTCACTCCCCCCTAGCTCCCTCCCAAGGCTCACCCCCTTTATTTGATTCCATGCCATTACACCATGAATTACAAGATGCCCTTTCCCCACCTTTCATTGGCCCCCACAGAACTGTGGCCAGAGCTCCTCTTTGATGGGGCTCCCCACAAAGTAAGCCAGAAGAAACTCCCAGGTCATGTTTTCTCCTTTCCTCTGCTGAAAGAATTCAAGCATCACTCTGCCGCTGCAATGATTCAAACCATTGCTGGTAACCATGTGACCATAAAGGTTATCTGCCTTCAAATGGAATGGGTTTATGTTTAGAAAAGAGTTAAAATTTGTTCCGTTTATGGTTGCAACCACATCCTCAGGGCTGTTAACCTGAAGCTGAACTTCCCTCACTCCTTTACTAGAGCTAGCAGTCAGCTGCTACCCTGTGTCCTCAGCAGCTATCAGCCCGTAGATTGCTTGATAGCATAGCTTGTTTTCCTTTTCAAGAGAGACAGCTACTAAATCTAAGCTCTCTTCCACTTCTTAGCACTCTTGGGCTTCTCCCCAGCTGCAACACGTTTCCATCGTCCCAGCTTCTACTTAAATAAACATTATGACACATACTGATTGCTTTAACCAACGTTACTGTTCCATGTCCTCTGTGAAGCGTGGTTTTTTTCAGGGCACATTCTTTTCCTGTTGCTATATCTATTTCAGCACCACCCACCCGCTATTAGGTGAAGTTTCAAATAATTTTCAGTGACTCCGTTTTTACTCATCTTGAAATAAAATGAAGGGGCCAGGGCCAGAAGCGGAGGTAAATTGTCAGAGTGCTGATGACTTCAGTTGAGGTACAACAATTTATATAAGTTGAGGATCTGGCTCCTGATTTTCAGAGGGGGGAGTTCTTAGCATTTTCTGAAGAAAAAAACACCAACATGATTCAATGTGGGACCCAAAAAAGGAAGAACAAAAGAGAGAGAGAAAAAAAGATGATGGGTGCATTTCCCATTATAGCAAAGGATAATTAGTTAGTAAGTTTTTATCCTGTCTCTGGGATCTGGATTTGGTTTCCTATAATTTGCATCTAAATTGTAGAATCCATAAATAATTCTGGCAAATGAGATATTTTAACAACCATTCATCAGCTTCATACACTATTTCCCTAAAATGACAACCTATGTTTTAAAACTTGCATGGAGACGGGAAACTGCAATTTGTTTTGGCCAAACCAAAATAACACTTGGCACAGCCGTTTAGAAGGCTGTGGCTGCTCCTTTGTTGATAACTGCTTACCAGCCTCAGAGACTTAATGTGTTATTACTGCAAAAAAATTAGCTTGCTTTGATTCCCCCAAACACAATTTTGCTAGTGGTTCAAACCTGTTGCTGTCCATCATCTATTTGTTTTTCTTCTGCTAATTACTTTGGAGCAACTGAATATTTTTAATGACAGTGTTCCTAAAAAAGGAACACATTTTTCCTCTGTGTTTAACTTGCCATTGTATTCATATTTTCCCCTCTGCAAATGATGAGCCAGGTCCACAGATGTTGCAAATCAGCACAGGTCTCCTGAACTCTTTTAAAAGCTCTGTTGAACTACGTCTGTTTACATCAGCTGGTGATCTAGTCTAATTCTCTCAGGATTTATTAAAAAATACAGAACAGCACAAGGAGATGATGATAAAGACAGAAAGAACATCTGACATCTAATCAGATATACATTATAGTGTATCTATTTAGTTATCACTCGAGGTATTTTTATTGCCTTCCTCACCATGTATCTGAACACCTTCTCTTGCAGTTTTCTGTTCTAGTAATGTAGCATGGAGCAAAGTAACAACTCACTGGATTTCAAGGCCAAACCGCATTGTCCTTTATTTTTACAGGACTTTCTAAGGTGCACCTAAAAGGTGTCCAAGTGCCCTTGTAAAATTTAATTTTTAATCCTTCAGAATATAATTAAAATATAATCATATTCAATCAGATTCTTCTGTCTTGTTGGACAGCAAAAGGAATATGGAATGAACAGAAGAAAGGACTTGAAAAAGAACAGTTGAATTTTGGTCTGCATCACCATCCCAGTATCTTTTCATCTTTATTTTATACAGAGCATTCAGGTCTCAGGCCCAACTAAGTTGTGCTCAGCCCAAGACATGATCAAAGGAGAAAGCAAACATCATGTTATACTGCTTGTTGCCCCTCAGAAGTGCACTAACTTTAGTACAATTGCCAGTTGCCCAGTGGGGTTGTTCAGCCACCAGAAATAGGGCAGCTCTAGGCATGTCCCATTTTCTAGGCCATATTACATATTATCTACTCACTCGCTATCCTAGGGATGAAGAGGGGACAAGTGTAGAGATCTCACATCTCTCTGTACCAAGCAGAGGCTCTCGCAACTCAGAGGGCTCCTGAGTTTAATAGGCCCTTTCACTAGTTTACTAGGCCCTTTGTGCCAGCATAAAAGGAGGTATAGCATGAGAAACCATTACACCTAGAGAGTGTAAAGCATTCAGGCCAAGTACAGACAGTCAACAAGCCTGAGGCTGAATCAATTCAGTCCTTGCAGGTTAATCTAAGCTTCGGAGATTAAACTGAGAAATAGCTGGACACACATTTACTTTTGATTCAGGAAATGCAGCCACATGCCTGTAGTGGATCAGGCCAGAAGCCAGGAGGCAGTAAAGCATGGCTCTCTGGCATGTAGCCAGAATGGGCTGTATGTTCACTTCCTCTTCCTGCTGCCCCCGAGGTCTCTGGGATTTGCGGTCCAGACTCACAGAAGCAGGACTCTTCCTGCTTCCAGGCACAGGCAGAGGCTGTTTCCAGGTGTCTCTGGGATTCATAGTCTACAGTTGCAGCCAGCAGTAAGTTTGAAGAGGGAA
>NW_005842601.1:1006757-1007046 GCF_000455745.1 Alligator sinensis
ACCTGCGCCCTGGCCCCAGACCCCAGCCAGGGTTTGTTGGGGGGCAGTCCCTGCCTCCCCCTCCTCCCCCAATCTCCTCTGTTGGAACAGACAGCACACTCCAGCCCAGATCTGGAAAGCATGCTGGGATGCTGGGGGACTGTGATTTAACTTGAATCATAGGCAACACATAGGGGGGGCACAAGGGGGCA
Source organism: Alligator sinensis (assembly GCF_000455745.1). Classification (NCBI taxonomy): domain Eukaryota; kingdom Metazoa; phylum Chordata; order Crocodylia; family Alligatoridae; genus Alligator; species Alligator sinensis. Next base: position 1,006,949 of record NW_005842601.1, read on the forward strand.
TGTGCCCCCACACTGAGATTGGCTACTGCCAAAGCTGCCACCAGCTTCTGCAGGCGGTCACCACCCCCCTCCCCCCCTTGTTGCTGATGCGGCAGTGG
>NW_005842601.1:1007158-1016140 GCF_000455745.1 Alligator sinensis
CCCATTCACCGCCACGAACAGCGTGGACGGTGGTTGCAGGCAGTCTCCACTCACTACCTGCCGCTCGTCACCCTCCTCCCCTCACCGCCAACACCACTGCAGCCACCTGTGGGCAGTCCCTGCTTGCACCGCCCTCACTGCAGATGTCACCACAACTGCCTGCGGGCAGTCCCCATTTACCACTGCCACGCCCCTGCTGCCGACACTGCCGCCACCTGTGGGTGGTCACCATGCCCCCCAGCCTTAAGAGGCACGTGTTGTTCATGACTTGAACCATGAAGAGGTCTGGGACCAAAGTTTCATAAACCAGTCTGACCCAAATCAGTTAAGTCTCATACTATATTCAACCAGGTTTATCTTAAACCAGTTTCAGCCATTTTGAAACTGGTTTATGTGCACTGAACTTCTGTTCTTTTACAGGTTTAAACCAGTTTATGATCACTTAAACTGGTTTATGTATAACTTCTGTCCTTCCGGGTTTAGGACTGAGGAGCTCTAAATGTGGGGACTTGAGGCCAGCGTGATTCAAATGCAGACTGAGCAAGACTGTAAAGTGGATTGCGGAAGCTATTAAAATCTGGAAATTTGAACAATATGGACTGCGTGTGCTCTGCCTCGAGTTGGCCTCAGTGAATAAAGAGTTGATCCTTTTTTGAGACTCAGACAGGAATTTTTGGAATTGTGTCAGGAGGTGAGCTGATATTTACACCAGACGTGCATGGATAAAACATTTTGGGCTGTAATGTCAACTGATTTTTTTTCACTCTCAGTTCTTTGCAGGTTATAAAAGCTGAAGTTTGAACTGCCGCATTCCTTGTGGTCACTTGCATATATTAACAAAGAACATTGTATATGTGTCTTACCAGAAAATCCTGTACTCAGGAGATATACTGTGGGTTATAATAGCATTCAATTGGCTTTATATGAGAAATCCATGTCCAACAGCTTTTCTGATCTACCAGAGTGACTTGTTAAAATTTTGGCTACTCATTCCAAACAAAGTTGTGTAGAACTGAAAAGAGACCCCTCCAATCATGCACTCCTAATTTATGGTCTGAATTGTTCTGTAAATGGAATGGTGTAATTATGCTCTGTCACAGTCCTGACAGAGCTCCCCCTATGGACATTCACCAGGCAGCTGCCTTTGGTCTCAATCCAGAGGACCCATGTACTTTTAAGCATTCCTTGGTCTGAAAAGGCAGCAGCATTGTTTCTTCCCTTGGCCTCTCTGGCACATTTCCTAGACATAGGCCTTGTCTGCTTCCTTCACAAAGCAGGACCTCTCAACCCAACTGCCTTACGCCTCTAGAAGCGTACTGACCCCCAGAAACCAAGTAGCTTAGGGATGTCTTGCAGAACTCCAGCCATTTGGGTACTTTGGGTTTACAGTTAAACCCTTCAGGGACACAAGATAAATAAAGCAAACAGAGATGCAGGCAGACATTGCACAGAATTGTAACCCACCATTACTCTTTGCTTAGCAGTATAAGAAATATGAATATCTAGACAACATAGCAAACACTTCTTTGCGTTTTTCCTGCCTTGGTTTCTTTACCACTCTAAAGTGTCCTTTGGGTCTAAGTCAGAGTCTCCTTGAGTGTCCAAGGTCCTTCTCCTGAAACTCCTGGCTTGTCTTTAGAGCCATGAAGGCTTTTTAGTTCAGCTAGTGTCTCTGGTACTGTCAGGTCCTGTGTTTAACCCACTTCCCTTCCCAGAACGCAAAGCTTCCTGTGTCATTCTGTGAGTCTTTCCTGTTGTTTTCCCGTGAGCCCTTTCTGCGACACTGCTTTGCCCTCTTTCCTTCCTTTAGTCCAGTTTTGGCATTTTCCATTTTCTCTACCTCCCAATCCTTGCAGACAAGCTGGAAGGACAAGCCGAGATGTAACAACCTAGTTCTGCACTGTGGGCTGGAGTGGCAGTGGGGGCAATGATGGCAGCTGGACTGGTGGCAGCAATAGTGGCCAAGCCAGCAGAGGTAGCAGCTGATGCCCCAGTCACCCACCCCTCATTTCACTACTGGGGACTAGCTTTTCCCAGCTCCAGTCAAGCTCCTCAGCATCCCACTATTCAGTCAGAGCAGTCATTAAGCTGACTCTCCATTGCTTCTCATCTGTGGACAATGGACACATCTACACAAGACACTTACAGTGCAGTAGCCTAATAACACTGTGCACAAACGTCATAAAAAAACTGTGCACCAGTACTACTGTAGTTACTGCACGTTTAGTTAGTACTTTATCATGAACAACGCATGCCCCTGGAAGCTGGGGGGGCACAGCAACCACCCACAGGTGGTGGCAGCAGTGGCAGTGGTGGGGGGTGTGGCGGCGGCAAGCAGAGAGCTCCTGCAGGCAGCCGTAGCAGTGTCGGCATGGCGGGGGGGAGGGCAGGCACTGACCAGTGGACACCAGCAGCAGCATTGGTGGTGGCCAGCAACAATCAGGGACCACCCCGCAGATGCCGCCAGTGATTTGTGGGGGGAGGTGACAAGCAGCAACTGCCTGCAGGCACCACTGGCAGCATCAACAGCACTCCTGTCAGGGGGTGAACTGCCAATCTCAGGGGGTACACATGCACCCATGTGCACCCCTATGTATCGCCATTGTATATCATTAAACAAGTACTAAACTAAATGCATAGCAACTACTGCGCATTAATGAACATGTAGACATGCCCAGTAGGGCTGTGTGATCTTTAGGCGGTGATTTGATTCAGAGGAGATTTGGCCCGATTCGGTGGCCAAATCTCTGAATCTGAATTGAATCAGAGGACCAATAAAAAGGTCCAAATCGATTCAAAGCTCTCCAAATCTTCAGAAAAGATTTGGAGAGCTTCAATGATTCGGACAGTCCCTGGTAGCTGCAGCTCAATATAAGAGACAACCTCTGCTCCACACATGTTACAGCCTAAATAGGAAGAAAGGCAAAGTGAGAGAGAAGAGGTGGAAGTAGGAAAAAAGATGTGATTTACTGATTGACTGAAATCACACAGCAGGTCTGTGGCAGAATACTAAACACATTGCCTTCCTGAGTTTGAAAGACTGCTGGGCACTTGTGATTTGGTGAGAAAGCTACATGCAATCCTACTCTATTTTCTGCTCTTAGCTACCACGGGAGTGAATTTAGAGAGGCCTAGTGCTACTTCTCTGTACAGAGATGAATTTCACATGGAATACTATTCTTCTCTGAAAAGTGACTTTCTAGAGGTGTCATCATGTGGTTCCATATTTATGAATTCTTACTAGTTCCAGAGCAAAGTTGCTCAGCTTAACAGTGAAAAAGATGGTTATTCTAATCTCCAGCCCAACAAATACATCCTGTGATCTGAAAACCCGAGTCACATTTTTTGGCGTATCAATCATGATTGAGTTGCACCTTAGTTACATATTTTGATGATGATACTCAATCTGAAGGGGAATACAGATTTAATGTCTGTTCCAGGGGGTATGGGCTCTGAGATGTTGAACATGGGTAAAACATGGTAAAAACTTACTTTAGTTAGTAAAGGCTAAAGATGTGTCCCTTACTATACTTTCAGTGAGACTTGGGCTTCTGAGACTCCGATGCTTAAAATTATTTAAATGCTTAACATGCATGGATTGGGTTTCAGTCTGTTTTGAAACTGGGATTTAGGTACCTCAGGTCACTTAACTGCTTTTTTAAGCTGCAGTTTCCCATTTCACAATTCCCCCCTTTACAATTACCCATCCCCCCAATCTTTACAAGTTGCTTGCATTCCTAAAATCACTTGTTTGTTCAGCATGGTGACATGCAGCAAATTCACTTCTCTCTCCTTTTCTATATTGCCAGCTGATGCCTAAACCTTGTAAAAAAAAGACCAAAGAAAAGCATTGGCCTCAGTATCTAAAACAGCATAACTAGAGTCTTGAATGACTTGGGATGTCACTGACAGACTTTTGCAATTGCACAATGAAGGAAAGGATCCAGGACATTTGTTTTCAATTATTTTCATTTTGAGTTTCACTAAGTTAATAAAACCCCTCCAATTTCATCCAAAGCTGTCTTTAAAAACACATTAAAGGAAGTTACCATGTCAAAGCCAAAGTATCCTACTGCTCTTGTGCCCACAGTTTGAGATGAACCAAATGTCTCTGTGTAGCAAGCTACACCCTATTACGTTTTGTAGCTGTGCAAGCTCAGCCAATCAGGACACTAACACCCCATAAATCACTTTTTCCATTGAATAACCAGCTGAAAGTATTTTTTTTCCAAATACAAAGAGACAGAACAACCCCCAGTAGGACTAAGAAAGAAGTCTAATTCCTGTCCACATAGGCAGTGGCTACTCTGCTGAGATTGCCATTGAGGACACAAATACAGGAGGTGGTGGATTTTGAAAGGGATTCAATGAAGGCAGGACACACAGGACAGTAGACAAGAGGTCAAGGGGAAGTTCATGATTAAGCTTTCTCCCATCATAAGTATGAGGGTCGGGTGTGGTTGGGATTTTGCTTTCTTTGCAGTACAATGACACAAAAGGGCAAATTCTTCTTTGGTGTAGTTCCATTCCATTTACTTCTCATGTGATATGAATTTTTCTCAGAGTTTAAAGACAAAGGATGGCAGAGAGGAAATCAACCCATTATGAACACATGAAGAGCTTATTGCCTGTTCCTCACCTAATGCAAGGATATGGCTGTAACCATCACTTTGGATGTAACCCTGAGTATAAATTGAGGACCACGGGAGTTTTACCTTTGAGGTCCACAGAGCCAGGGTGGCCCCCTGATTTTGCTTTCAGCGAGGTTTTGTTCCAACTTTCCTTTCTTGAAACAAAGCAAACGAGGAAAAGCCACAACCAAAGAAATAACATTTCAAAATACGCAACAACCTAATACTCCTTTTGGACAAAACATACTAAAAGATTAATCTTAACCCTCCCCCCACGAAGGCCCATGACAAACTGGAAAAAAACTTAACAAACTTATAGCAAGATGGAGCAGCAGAGGAGGTCCAGGCCATGAAACAATGATCTAATGAATCAGAGAGGAACCAGATTGTTCATTGGCTTTTCCATGTAGGATGCAGCAGGCTTGCAGAATATTCATGTAACTGAAACCCTTGAAAGTGAATAAAGCAATCTATCAAATGATGAGAGAGAAAAGAGGGAAAGTGCCAACTAGACATGACCAACAATTGCATACAGGTGAACCTGCCATAGATAACTGGGCCATGAGATTTTCCAAGGAATGAACAGCTTCCATGTGCTACAGATGTTGCAGCAGAATCCCTGGGAAACCAGAGTTCAGATGTTCCAAAAATGGTTATGCCACTTCAGAATAAGCGAGGGGAATAAACAAAAGAAAAAACAGGCCTCGCAACACATTGGAGCTCAACAAATCTCTTAATCCTGGAACCAGCAGGCAGTCAGAGTGACTGATGCTGAAAATCCAGATGCCAATGGATAGAGACAGGGGAGTTGAAAAATGGGCTACAGATTTGCACAAGCTTCCCCCACAGCTGGTGCTTTGTCCACTGGGAAGAATGCCTTTGCAATCCACATAATACAGCTTCATTCAACCTGCCCCTCCTCACCGACTGAGGCCCCCTCTCCCCAGCACGCTAGATGACAGGGCAGCCCTGGAGAGCAGAACTGTATGATTATCTGAGAGTACTGAGCTCTTGGGCAGGACTGACAAATCCTGTCCCCTTTTCCTGCAGTGGAACAGCACTGCTGCCTAGGGCAAAGGCAGAGGAAGCTCCACCGCTCTGCAGCCTGCTGAAAGTTTAATCCTTAGTGCAGAAAGACACTTTGTTTCCTGTTGAGTCCAAAGCCATGACACCTGGAGCAGGAGGGCTCAGCATCAAATACAGAAATTAACTGCAGATTTTGATAATGTCAGCTAATTAAATGGCATGGACCACGGCACATGCCGTGTTGTCGTGAACTTGGTCATGATAGGCCCAAATTCAAAGCAGTTGTGTAGGCACCTATAAGGCATTGGGCTCTGTTATACCAGGAGGGAAATTTCCTTTGCCAAAGTTGAGCCCCTATGATCCCTATACAATCAATTATCAAAATTCAGAGATACCTCTGCACTCTATGCAAAGAAAGGGGAGCAGGGGGTACCTCCAAACAGCAATTCAGAAAGCCTGTTAGTACCAGGAGCTAGGAAGTGCTAAACACAGAGATGTGCCTGAACTCCTGCCTTTCACTGGAGCTTGACTCTTGACTCACCCGGTGGTTAAGGTTCACCATGCCTATGGCCAGATGGGATTGATTGTATGTGATCTGGGAAACTAAGCAGGCCTGAGCCTGGTTCATATTTGGATGGGAGACTGTATGGGAATCCTATAGAATGCCTGCCCTTCCTGCCCAGGCAGGGGGTTGGCTTGAAAATCTACAAGGACCCTTCCAATCCTGCTTCTGTGGTACCTAGATCACTTCTGAGGATGGGGGGCGGTATTATATTATTTTCTCCCTTGAGCTTTCCCCGTTTGTTTTTAATTTGATCCGTTCTGGTAGAGCAAAATCCTCTTTTGAGAATAGATTGTCCCCACAGTTGTGACAGAAGTATTGCTCTCATGTTGTGAACGCCATTGCTGCAGTATGCCCTTTTTCACCCAGTCAGCACTCTGCTCTGTAGCCTCTTGCCAAGCCAAATAAAATAACAAATAACAAGAATGAAAATCTCTGGATGATCTTGAAGAAAATAGCATCTGTGTCTCAAATGCAATCACATTTTACATTCCACTATAGAAGAAACCTCACCTGGTTTTATTTAGTCTCCATATGGCTGTGTGCTGTTGGCTGGCTTCCAGTTTATCTCCGTCTATATTTTTACTGTGTTAGTGGTTCTCCTTTCTTATCGTAGGCATCCTGCATGTTTGATTTTCATTTAGGCGCCCAGTTGGATTTTTTTTTTTAATGCCTGTTATAAAAAGCATAAGGGAACTCGGCAATTCATGCACTCAGGATTCTGTTCCCACAACAAGGTGCTTAAGATAAAGGAATTGGCTTGGTGTGATTATCTGATATGAGAAAGATTATATGGGCAATGAACATCTGTATCTCAGCTATGGTTAAGAGCTCTGAACGCTGTATCATGTGCCAGCAATCTTCTGCCAAAAAAATACATATTTTTTAATTTATAACCTCAACGTGCTTATATAAGGCATATGCAGTATGCAAAGCAGCTCACTGAAAAAAAGATTAGTGTGTTGAAATCACACAGGAAATTATGCAGCTGATACCTGAACCTGAAAGCTGTAGATCCCATCCAGAAACTTCTATCTTTTCACAAAGCTGTGGTAATATAAGGCAATTTATCCTCATTTTCAAATCTGAACTTGTTGATACAGACTCAAAGGTGTTTTGTGCTGACATGGTACACTGCAGTCTATACAAGCTTGCAAAAAGTGCCAGTAATTTACTTCACTTCTCTTTCTTATTTACTCATCCATTCATTCACCCCTATGCAGGTTCCAACTCAAGGCCTATGCATCACTTAAGACCTGCTGAAATTCATAAAGTTTAAATTAAATTTAAATAGTGCACAGATATTACCTTCTCTTTCTCTGCGGGGTGAGTTTCAGCATGAGTTCAGTCAGTACGGATAAAAAAGAATGGATAAAACAGTTGGAATAAAATCAAAACTGAACTTCTGCCAAATCCTTAAACTGACCCAAAGAAAACTTGTTTTTGAGATAAGTTCAAGTTACATTTTCCCCTAGTTATTTTCCATGTTGGCATTTGACTTAAAGGAGGGTTGCATACCTCCCTCTCTTCCCTAGGGAGTTCTCTGCCATGATGTCTGTAATCCCTACTGGTTCTTTAAAAGCAGGCAGTCTGGAGCTCCCAGAAACCAACCTGTGAATATAAATGAAAGTCACGTGACTTGCAGGCTAGACATCAGGTAATCGGTGAAAGTCATAGGACCTGCAGTCTACCCTTTTACTGTGTGACTTAAGAGAATAGTCTAGTCATGAACAGACCAGGCTAATGCATGAGAGAGAGAGAGACTATTGCCTCCAAACCCCTGTTCTTCTCTATAACAAAACACCCTAAGAGAGCTGTGCAAGGGGTTCCATGGTGTAATGGTTAGCACTCTGGACTCTGAATCCAGCAATCTGAGTTCAAATCTCGGTGGAACCTAAGCTTTTAGTGCAGAGTGGTGCAATGGAAGCATGCTGGGTCTATAACCCAGAGGTCAATGGATTGAAGCTATCCACTGCTAGTCTTCCATTTAGTCGTTCCCACATGGTCTAGCAGTTAGGATTTGTGGTTTTCACCCAGGTGGCAGGGGTTTGACTCCAAGTATGAGAATGTCTTTCCTTTATAGAGCTGCGCAAGGGGTTCCATGGTGTAATGGTTAGCACTCTGGACTCTGAATCTAGTGATCTGAGTTCAAATTTCAGTGGAACCTAAAAAATTTTTCATCAGAGACTCAGATCTGTGTGTGAGGCATACTCTGCCCAAGTCTGCGGATGATACTAAATTGTGGGTTGAAGTGTGCCCTCTGGAGGGTAGGGAATGATTGCAGGCAGACCTGGACAGGTTAGAAAAGTAGGCAGTACACAATAGGATGCAGTACATCAAGGACAAATGCAGGGTGCTGCACCTAGGGTGCAATAATATCCAGCACACCTACTGGTTGGGAAATGACCCTCTCAGCGGCACAGAAGCAGAAAGGGATCTTGGAGTCATAGTAGACTCCAAGCAGATGCATGACAAATAGATCCAAGGAGGTGATACTTCCCCAGTGTGCGGCATTGGTCAGACCACAGTTGGAGTACTGCGTTCAGTTTTGGGCACCATACCTCAGGAAGGATGTTGATAGACTCAAGAGGCTCTAGAGGGGGGCCACTCATATGCTTAGAGGCTTACAGGACAAGGCCTATGAGGAGAGACCGAGGGACCTGGACCTCTTCAGCCTCCACAAGAGAAGGCTGAGGGGTGATCTTGTGGCCACGTACAAATTAATTAGGGTGCGCAGCAAGGGATCAGAGGTGCTCTGTTCAC
>NW_005842602.1:0-590 GCF_000455745.1 Alligator sinensis
ATATTCTGAGTCTACGGCTATGACAGGTACCAGAAGCGCCCCGTCGTGGTGACGTTAAGTGTGTTCAAGAGCTAGCTGAAAACCTCGTAGTTCAGATGCTTGAACCGACTCTCCTGGATGGGACGTTTTGAGCTCATAGTCGTGACAAGGGTCACAGTAATATCCATATCCTCCGCCATCACGGGATGTACCATCTGAGGCTATCCATGCCGGGGGTGTGGTCCCATACAATTGCAATACAATGGGATCATCCTCTTCAGCGGCCGGAATCAGTTCTCAGTCAGCGACTTGCCACGCCGACCAGGGATACTGGTGACAAAGGACTAGGGCGCTCCAAGTCTTCTCCGTGCCCTGATACTCTGGATGGACCCTGCTAGGATTAAGCAGTCCTAGTGTGGTGCCGCCAGGTGTGACAAACACACCTGGGCTCACTGCAAGGTGTTCCCCTAGTTGGGCTGTGAGCATAACCTTCCCTAGACAACCATATCGATGTTGGTGGCTTTTTAGTGTGCGATGACCATTATATGTGAGTTCCCCCGTTTTGGTGTCATTGGCTGTAAGCCGGATATGCTTCGTGGTGTAGCCTACAT
>NW_005842602.1:1126-29626 GCF_000455745.1 Alligator sinensis
TGGACAAACCTTCCAGGAAAACATTTGTCCACCTACACACATATTAAGGATTCCTTGCGGGTCATGTATAGGGATTGAATAAAACATGTCCTTTAAGTCTAATGTGGTGGCAAACCATTCTCCACCCCTCTGTATTTTGTTCATGCCATCAAGGATGTCTGAGACGGTTTGTGCGGCGGGCATTTGGAGCGGTTTACAGCGACGATTCGCTTGTCGGTAGTGCACCGCTAGACGAGCTTCTGTCGGCTTTCCTGGTTTAGGGATTCCCCATCCGACCAAAAGGTAGGTGGAGGATTTTACGGGCTAACTGCACTCTTGCTTGCACAAGTCAGCTAAGAGGTTTCGGATTTGGGACTGCAGGTCAGTGCGCGTCGGGATTGGCTGGTACCGCCAGGGTGTAGGGTTTGCTAGCGCTGGCTGGTGTTTTTCGCCTGATGTCATAGTCAATGGGATTGCCAAGTATATGGCGTTCTTTAAAGCTAACACCTTTATTGCAGGGATACCCAAGATATTTATGCCCCCTAAGACTCCATGCAGTACCCTTTTGTTGATCCAGAACTTGACCGTGGGCGCAGTTGTCATGGCATTTAGCCCTTGTACAAAGATGACTTTGGATGTCTTAACATGGGGTGTTTCAGATCTCAACACATTTACTTGAGCTCCCGTGTCTAGCAAAAAGCATGTAGGGATAGGGGTAGAGTCTGCAGTTGCGCTCACATCATAAGTTGCGTACGGGCATTCATCATTAGTGGGTCGGCCGTCGTCGCCCATATCGACGGCCGCTACTCGTTTTTTTCTCTGTCTGGCTCCTGCTCTTTAAACTTAAAGCCTAGGTTCAGCGCCAGTGTTTTTTGCCCCTCATCCCCTAACCCATGAAGCTGATTCTTTGTCAGACCGCTTTTGCCTAGCAGAAAGCCAAACACAGCACGCTCTTTAAGTGTGCGGTCCGGTGGTCGTCCATGCGGTGAACTATTAGTTCGGGGTTTTCTAGGCGTTGCTTTCCACACTCCTACCACCTGTACCACCGCTGTCGGGGTGGGCTTGGATTCTACTTTGCGCGCTGTGGTGAGCTTTCCCAGACTACTTAGAACGTTCCCTATCAGCCCCGCTACCAGTGGGTGTAATAACAAGCGGAACATGGGTGTATTCATACCTCCATAAACCTCAACGCAGGCCTCCGCTGCTGACGCGGATACAGGGACCTTGCCAGGATCGTTACACCAACGATGCGGCCAAACACTGTTTGCCTGGTGTGGAGTCAGGGTCAGTGGATACCGTCCGGCGTCCCAGGTTAAGTAACTGGCTCCCGCTATTGTGTACTGGAGCTGTGCGGGCGATGGATCATCAGGCGGATCCGCATGCCAAGTGTGAGCTCGGTTCAACAGCACTGGGACCGCGGCAGCACACAAAGGGATTGGCCAAGCCTGATTGCGCAGTACTTGAGTCGTGTCGCTACACGCTCCTCCACTCCATGCGGGTTGGCGCATTAGGATAGAACACTCCTCCGGGTCTACCAAATCTGACCCGTGCTCTAATATCAGTCGTCCTAGCCATATTGCCAGTGTTTCACCCGGATTTAGTCGGGTACCTCTTGTCAGCTCTTGGAGTTCCCCTCTGGTGTGCGTGCGGAAGGTAGTGAGGGTGCGGGTTCCCGCGCCATTGATGACAGTTTTCACTAAGGCTACAGGGTTTGTATGCAGAACAGGTGTGCCTGCATTGGCGGGGAGGGCGGAACATAGCTCCGGCGGGATGTTGTATGGAGGCAGTTCCTCGGGCGGGGCTGATGGGGTTTCTCTAACGTCGGGGTTTCCCGCCCGGGACTCTTTGGCCACACCCTCTTCTTTACCTGCGGCGCCATCTTTAAGCGGTGGCTCGGGCTGTGCGCCACTCTGCTGCGCGGCCATTCTAGTCAGCATATCTATTATGCTGGCTTGGTTCGTCGCGTGTCGTAGCAAGGTGGTCACCGAGCGAAACAGGATACTAATCATTTTCCCTTATTCCACTTTTGCCCTGTCCACCCTGTGGCATCCCGTCCATCGGTCTCAAGACTCTCACGGAGTGCCGTTAGAATTTCATCTTCGGCGCCTCCGGGATTGAGATCGGGGCATTTGAATTTATCGGGAGGGATTTCACAGCCGCTCCCCTCTTTTAGGTACTGGATGCACCTAGCGTACTCTTTTGCGGGAGTACGGTCATCTGTGCCTGTGGGCTTGACACACCTAAGTAATGCCTCTGGTTTTTTGTCGGGCGGGTGGTAAAGAACCGCGGGGCTGGAAAGGAGGCATCCTAAGGCTGCGGGGCTGAGGCCGGACATGACCCATTCTTTAAGCGGCTCCTCGCTGCCCTCGGTCGGGCGGATGGAAACATAGCCTCCCATCTTTCTGTCCTGCCCAGCTTGAGGATACGCCACATGGGCCCGTAAATCATCGGCATTCGTGGTCGGGGGCTGGTGATGGTTTCCCCACGGGCAATGCCTGATTAACTCGTCAACATCTCCTTCGTTCCCCCTTTGCCCCGGGTATCCTGTTCGTGATGCCATGTTCAACCTGATAATGGGTGGTTGGACCCAGACTATGCAAGCAGGCCGGGGACAAAAGGGTTTCAGGGCCTTATTCCTCCCTCTTCTGTCTTTCCTTCCGTCGACAGAAAACACCAAGGAGGCGGTGAGATAAGTAAATGCTTTACTCACAGTTTAGGCAGAAAAAAAACTTCTTAACAGCTGTTTCACCATTAAACTCACTGGTGACTCGGGAGCTCTAAACACATTCGGATGGTATACCCAGTCGTGATGCGGGTGTCTGGGGGGAAGGGATTTCGTGGACGCAAGATCCTGGAAAGGGTGATCAGGCCTCTCCAAACTGATGCGTGGATCCATCCCTTCTTTTGGCGCGCTCGCCTTTTTAAACGGGCTGCATCCCCCCGCCCCCTGCCAATCAGCGCGGGCCGGGGCCGCTGCTGTCAGGCCGCGCCCACTACTTCCCCCACGCCGTGAGCACAACTTGCTCCTACGTTTGGTGTTTGGTCATTTTTCTTTCTTTTCTTTATCACAGGCATGTCTCCACATGCAAGGACATGTGCTTGAAGCAGCAAAAAAGTAACATCACAAATTTGTGTCACTACTATTTGTCATTGTGCACACCCTTGCACATGGGCATCAGTGTGTGGCAAAATGCCCTGCTTCAGGGAAACTGTTGTTTCCCCACTTCTCCCAGCTCCCACCATGCTGGAGGAGCCAGGGCAGAACTAGAGGAGGGAAGATGCTCTGGCCAGCAGCCAGAGCTTCTCCCAGGAGGACTGAGCTTCTGTGTCTTACAGTGCATGCTCCTCTGGCTTGCACTGCACTGTTTTCTTCTGTGGTGGTTTTTTGGGTTTTTTGTTTTTTGTTTTTTTTTTTTGGGGGGGGGGGGGGGGGGGGGCGCCGTCGTCAGCCCCTGGGCTGGCTTGCTACCAGGATTTGTTGGTAGCAATTTTTTCCCCCAGCGCTCCAAATTTGCAGCATGGGACACATTTTAATGTGCCTGGCATACAGTTTGTAGTGCTACAAAGAGGTTTGCGGCACTGCAAACCACATATGCCTGCATATCTGGATCTGGCCCTTGGGCCTTTGGTTTCACTGAAATGAGAAGAATACAGTTTTTTCCAGGGAGACTGTTATCATGCTGTTTGGTCCTCATAGTGAGAGAGGAGTTTGTTTTCATAGCTTGAGCCTTGAGTTTTCCAATCTTTTAATGACTCTTTTAGCTGTTTTTTGAACCCTCACCAAGTTTTTCACTACCTTTCTAAAGTGCGTATAGTGAAAATGAATAGCCTTTGAGTAGAAAGCACACCAATGCCAAATATAGAGGTGATACAACCTCTCCACTCCTGCTCACTAGTCACTTGTTTATACATCCAAGGATCACACCAGTGCTTTTGGCTACATACTGGACTAGTAGTTCATGTTTGGCTGATAATCCACCTGTGTCCTGAGTTCTTTACAGAGTTGCTGCTTCCTAGAATCCCCCGTTATGCAAATATGGCCCATATTTTTTTCTGAGTTATTGATAAAATGCTGAATAGGATAGGGCCAAGAATCAATCTCTATTGCATCCCATACATCTGGTTGGTTGGTGGTGGTTCTCTTTATAATTACTGTTTGAGACCTATCATCTACCTAGTTTTTATCCACTTAATATATGCCATGGTACTTTTGCACTGTTTTAGTTTCTTAATCAAAATGTCCTGCTGTATCATATCAAGTGCCTTACAGATTTATATTATATTACATCAATGTTACTAGCTTTATCAACCAAACCTGAGAAGTTTAATCATATGAGGTCAGTTTGAGAAGATAAAGCCATCTTTGTGGACATCTATTATATTACTTCATATACATCTTTATTAATTAAACCTTATATCACCCATCCCATTATTTTAGCCAGGAAAAATGTCATGCTGATAGGTCTATAGAGTGCTGACAGACTTGGAAAAAAATAAGCAAAACAGTGCTTTACTGAAAGAAGAATTGTCTCAGTTTGACCTGACTCCCCAGTCTGTATACCTTGCATGCTTCAGCAGGGCTTTTTGGTGCTTTTATCTAATAGCTGCTTTAATCAGCTATTAGATAAAAATGCCAAAAAGCCTTGCTGAAATGTGTGAGCTATACAGACACTGGGGAGTCAGGTCCAAATGATGTGATTCCTCTTCTGGGCATGTGCTGCACTCTGTGCAGGGTCGCTCTGAGCTGAAAGTAAGGCACTGGGGTTCTCTTTCTCCACTTCTGTCAGCACCCAACTATTAAGTCATTGTATTTACCCTTTTAAAATAATCAGTACAATATCATCTTTATCCCAGTCCTCTGGAGAGGTTGTGGTCTAGTCAGTGTGTTGGGGCTCTTTTTATCTTTCTAGGCTACTGTTTTTACTGGTGAAAGGACCCCTTATTCTTCAGAATTGTATGTTGTTTCTGTAGGGAGTGGATCTCTCCTTCCCGTTTCATTGATGCATGGCTTCAGATGGAAACATCTTCAGTGTCCACAACTGGTATCTATGAATTGAAGAAGGTAGGGCTTGGGCTTGCATTTGCATTTGTTGGTTTTGCCAGGATTTCTTTCTCTTGTTCTGGCTGGATATGCTGCACAGGCTCTCTCATGGCCTCTGGGATGTGAATTGGGTCTTAAGACTTGATGCAAAATGCTTAGGCATTGAATATTACATGTTTTGTCCATCAGAGGCCTGTGGTAGCACCACAGGACTTGCCTTAGAAAGACTGCAGCTCAGCTATACTCCTGGCCAAATATCATAGTCAGGAGCACAATGCAAAGGCATGGAGAGTGGGATTTGTCACCAGCATAAAGTACCATATAAGCAAACTCCCAAGGTAATTTTTCACTTGTGGAAACACTTGAAGAAGACAAAATTTTCATTCTACAGCAGAAAAAAAAATGAAGCAACCAACCTGGCAACAGTTGCTAGGTATGTTCCTTGGATCAGATTCTGTCTTAGTAAAGAATCTTTTGTTCAGTACCCTATAATTCACGGCATATTGTGGATCAAAACTATATGGCATGTAATTTCATTCATGTAATGTTTAATTTTGCCTGGGAATAAATGTAACAGTAATATAAAAAGCAGTGATTAAATAATATAAGACAGAGTTTTAAGTCTGTAGATTTCAAAGCACAAATGCAATGGTCCCTGTTTGTTCATTACATAGTATTACTGAACACCATAAAAGGGTAGCCAAAACTCAGAGCTAATTTGGAAGTGCCCTTTCTAGAACAATGTTTTATAACCTATGGATACCTTGTGACCTGTAGGGAATTGGCTGGAACTGTCTAGAAGGTCATAAGCATAGAGGTCATGGCCTTTTCTCTAGATTTCATAGATAGATTTCTAGGGTCAGAAGAGACCTTGTATATTATTGAGTCTGACCCCCTGCTCTAGGCAGGAAAGAGCACTGGGGTTAAATAACCCCAGCTAGGTGCCTATCTAATCTTTTCTTGAACACCTCCAAGGTAAGGGAAAGCCCCACCACCCTTGGAAGCCCATTCCATATTTTGGCAACCCTCACTGTAAATAATTTCTTCCTGATATCCAATCTAAATCTACTCTCCTTTAGTTTGTGGCTGTTATTTCTAGTAACCCTGAGTGGTGCCTTAGTAAACAGAGTATCCCTTATTCCCTGCTGACCCCCCATGATGAGTTTGTAGACAGCCACAAGATTACCTCTTAGCCTTCTCTTGGGGAGGCTGAAGAGGTTCAGGTCCCTCAGTCTGTCTTCATAGGATCTTACCCGCAGGCCCTCAACCATACAAGTAGCCCTTCTCTGAACCCTCTCAAGGTTATCCACATCTCTCGTGAAGTACAGTGTCCAGAACTGGATGGAATATTCCAGCTGTGGCCTGACCAATGCTGCATAGAGGGGAAGTATCACCTCCCTAGACCTGTTTGTGATGCACCTACTAATGCAAGAAAGAGTGCGGTTAGCCTTACTTATTACCTAGTCACACTGGCGACTCATGTTCATTTTTGCATCAACCAAGACTCCAAGATCTCTTTCCACTGTCATGGTACTCAGAATGGTACTTCCCAGTCTATAGGTGTATTGGAGATTCTTTCTCCCCAAGTGCATCACCTTCGCTTATCCTTGTTAAATTGTATCCTATTCTGATCCACCCACTTCCCCAGTCTATCCAAATCCATGTGGATTCGCTCCCTACACTTCAGTGTGTTTACTGTACCCCACAGTTTGGTGTCGTCTGCGAATTTGGACAGAATGCTTTCAACCGCCTCCTCCAAATCACTGATGAAGATATTGAACAGCACTGGTCCAAGGACAGAGTGCTGGGGAACACCACTGCCCACATCCCTCCAGGGAGAAACCGTCCTGTCCACCACCACTCTCTGGGTATGTCCCATAAGCCAGTTTTCCACCCACCTTACTGTGAAAAAATCCACATGACAGCTACTCAGTTTGCTTGTAAGAATTGGGTACAATTCTAGTAAGAATTGGGTGTCCTCTAGTTTTCCCTGAAGCAGAGTTGATCAGTCACGTGTATCCAGTCTTTGGAAGACCATGTTTTCATTTTTTAAAACTATTTTAATATAAGAACCCAACTCCTCAGTGTACAGCGTAAAGGGATGGAAATCTCTTGTCAAATATAACAGAAACAACTGCAGCAATTCTGGTACTCGCTAGGAATCAACACAAAGGATTTTGAATTACATGTAAAGAGAACTTATTACAATTAGATGGGATCTAAGGATGAAAGAGGTGAAGGCCTACTTATGGGACTTCAAACAAATTCTGCCCTTAAATCACATTAATATAGATTTGAAGTCACTGGATTTGAACTTTTCCAAAGATTCTGGATAATCTAGATCCATGTCTAATATTAATGTAAACCCTAATCAGATTTAAAAAAATTTAAATATATACAAAGTCTGTGTGAGCCAACACTTCCTAAAATTCCCCCTCTTACTTAACCATTGGTTTCACTTCAGATCAGCAGCAATCACTGCAGGCTTTTTCAACATATTCTAGCATTACCAGATTACTGTTAGAGTTAGTGGGTGAGTCCACATGAGTCACTTTACTGTGCAGTAAGCATCTGCGTGTGCAGATGTGCAGATGCTTATTGTGCAGTAATTGGCTCTAATCATGAGTAAATTTGCTACGTGCAAATGCAAGTAGCAAATTTTACTTGTGATTGCTTAGTGCACAGTAGCACATGTGTAGATGCCTAACTGGGAGCAAATGTGCTCCTGGTCAGCCAAGCAGCAGAGGGCGATAGATTGCTCCCTGCCTTTGGGAGATGTCTGCTCCTGGAGTGGGTTCCACCACTGGAGCCCAGGCAGGGACCCCTAAGCCCCTGCTCTGTTGTCACGGGGCCAGCCCTGGTAGAGACGGATCTCCCAGCACCAACCCACGACTGTGTAGCTGGAGCTGGGAGATCAGGATCTCCCAGCTCAGGCCCTGTGACCACAGAACTCAGGCTGGGAGAGAAGGATCTCCCAGCGCTGGCCCTGTGACTGTAGAGCTGGCACTGGAAAATAAAGATCTCGCAGCCCAGGCCCTGTGACCATGGGACTTGGGCTGAGACAGAAGGATCTCCCAGTGCCAGCCCTGCAACCATGAAACTGGTGCTGGGAGACAAAGATCTTCCAGCCCAGGCCCTGCTACCGTGGGATTCGGGCTGGGAGATAGGGATCTCCCAGCCCAGGCTCCCCAGGCATAGGGCAGGAGCTGGGAGATCCCTGCTGCCAGGGCAGGGGGACATTTCCCTGCTCAGGCTTCCGTGGCAGAGCCCGCCCCAGCAGCAGGCAGCAATGTCTCACCCTGCCACCAGGAGACAGCTGTCTCCTGGCCTCTGGGCTAGTACTCACAGGGAGCCTAGATCTCCCCCTGGCTCCTGCAGGGGCCTGTTGCAGGGCCACAGGGAGTGGAAGCAGTCTGCTGCTAGGAGCAACAAATCTGCTCTTGTGTCCCTGCATGTGTAGACATGTGCCCGGAAGAGTTTACTCTTCTCAGGTAGTTTACTCAAGAGTAAACTGCTCCCTGATTATTTACATGTGTGCATGTACCCAGAAAGTCAATTATTTGCACAGAAACAAAAGAATTAAATTCACATCTGAAAATGTCTAATCCTAATAGTGCTAACCCGCTTCTTTAAAGAATCTTTTCTCAATTGAGGGGGAAAAAATCAGTTTTCTTAGATAGGGATCAGTATAGCTGACAACAAATTTTTGATTCTCTTTTATTTTATATTAGGAAGCATATACATTTTTTACCAAGGAGGGAAAGATACTGGAAGGAGTAGAGGCAGGAAAATTGGCATTTCCAGAAATAGAACTAGATTATTGGAGCCCTGTCACTGCTGGTATTAACTAGCACATCATGTGATCCTGAATGACATTTTAGAAGCATCACAGAATCATAGCTAAAGCTATAGTTTACACATACACAGACAGTGGATATACATACTTTAACCTGTTAACAGGCTATTTTTGCTAATGATAAATATTGCAGTCAATAGACTTCTTAAAAAGCTTTGGATCAGAACCATTGAATAATTACCGGCTATAAAAGAACAGAATAATTTTATCCTTTGGAACCCTGTTTCATTGCCACATTGCCAGTGGAAATTTTTCCATTGATTTTAATGTGCTTTGGATCAAGCCATTATAACTTTCTGTTGCAGTTGTGAGCACTTTAGAAATATTTGTAATAAATGTCATAAGAAAATCACTGTTATCAGTTTTCTATCATGCTGTTTCTCACCGTTATGAAAACAAGTACAATATTGCTGCTATGCAAAGATGATAAAGTCCCCAAAATAGTAGTATTCTTTCAGTTTTGCCTAAGGATGACTGCTTAACCTCTTAGGCTGAGCTCATTAGAAATAAAAGAGCCTGTAGGAGTCTCTACAACAATTTTAGTTTTAATGTGCAGTATCACTAATAAAAAGGCTAACATTTAATCTCTCTCTGTTCATAACTCCGCTGATCAATGAGCAGATACAAAAACTAATCCCCTAATTTGAAAACAACTTACAGAGAAAGAAACAAAAGGAAAGATATGGTGAGGAATGTTGGTCTGAACTGTTCAAGCAACTGCACATTCGCAACAAAGAGTTCCAGGCCGGGTCCTGAGCTGGTAGAAACTGGTGTCATTCCCTTGGGGCTGATTTACTCCAGACAACCTATTCTGGGGTGGTGCTAAGCCCCGAACTGTCACTGAAGTCAACAAGAGTTATGGGTGCTGATCATGTTCCAGGATTAGCTATAGTATAGAAAGGAAGCATATTTCTAATGTGCAGACAAAGCCAAAACCTGCCCAACGTCAGGCATTTATAAACATCACTGACCATTTAAGATGGTTGTTCTGTAATGGAAACACCATTACAATTCTGCAAGACAGATCTTATTTTCATTTATTTAAGGTGCTACCAGAATGCCATCATCTGCAGAAGCTGCACAGTGGGCCGACACATTTTCTGCCATTGTTCTCTGAGCAGTTATGCAAATTGGTAAATTATATACAAATTACATTATGCTTCATGGTGCTTTGAATTCATTTTTAAGAAGCCTCCTATTTTAAATGTCACCCTTAGCTGTGAATTAACATTAAGCAGAGTTAGTGGAACTGACCTTGAAGCTGAAGTTCGCCACGTCCTGCTGCCTGCAGTCAGCCCAGAAGTGAAACATGAATAACTCGTTTAAGCACTGACAAGATTCCAGGTCATATGAGGAGGAGGGGGAAGGGGAAAATGATGACTTCACTGCCCAATCCTACTTCATTCAGATCTATTGATAATGCCTGTTCACACAGCAGTGTCCTTGAACACACCATGGGATGAGGCAGTGAAGCACACACGTGACAGTTATGAAATCAACATTTTCTTCAACTGACTGATCCAACAGGAGGAGATTGTGTCATAATTATAACATAAAAGGCTTGAGTCTCAGCTGTAAGGCCCTTTTTCCCACTGAAGCATAAGGGAATCCATGGGTAACACAGGCCACTGGAGCAGCTCTATACTATTGTTTCCTCACAGCCCGAGTGGGAGGACCAGGCCTAAGGAAAAAGAGACGGAAGTAGACCCCTACTTGTGTTTTAGATGTTCCTGGCTGAAATTTGGCCGGAGTAGAGAACTGGTGGCATGGAACCTGAAGAATGAAAGGAGCCTCTAGCAGCCATGTTATGCCCATTCCTTTGTTTGTTTTCTCCTTTTCTATTCACCACTTTTATCTTAGTTGTCTCTTCCTAAGGCAGAGGAATTCAGTGATATGCATTAGTAACCAGTTACAAAGAAAGAGGAAGTTAGCCACATTGGGCCACAGTTTAGCAACAACCAATTAGCCACATTTTTACACATGCAAGTGCTGCAGTGCCATGCGCTTTGAAAAGCACCTGGCGCTGCATCACTTGCTGTTGCATAAGTGGCAAAATGTATGTCAGCATGCAGAAAATGGTGGCAGTCTGCTTTTGAACTAAAACACATAGAAAGTGTTAGTTTAAAAGTGCATTGCAACCATTTTTCCCACACTGATGCACATTTCATCGCTTATACAACTTTAAGCAACCCAGTGCCATGCGCTTCAGGTCATGTGCACCAGAGATCCAGCACGTCTGAGCATGAAAATATATGTGTATAAATGCGCATTAGTCTGAAGTCAAGCAAAAGGCAGGGCAGGATGGCACCATAGACACTAATTTGTTCAGAAAAGCATAAACTTTCTCAGTGACAGTCTCCTTTGTCAGATGCTATGAATGGACTTGCCAAGGGCAAGGGTACTAAATAGAAAAGAATAATATAATTTAAACACAAAGGATAGGGGAAGGAGGAGGAAAGGATAGGGAGAGTGGGCACTGCTGAGAGGCAAAGGTAGGTTGAAGGACATATATCTCCTCCTATCTATGATTCAGATTATTTTTAAACATAGCTACATACTGCTAAGGAAGTGAGGGAAAAAATATCTTTCAGCTAACGTTTCAAAAGCATTCAGCACTGGCCTAAGTCTCCTTCCACTGAGGTCAATTGGACTTTTGGTACAGTGGCAGGGAAGTGAGGCCAGTGTTTAGCACCTCTGGAAGTCCCTTCTTTTGTGCAAATTTAGACTTCTGAGCCATATTTTATTATATCCAAAACTTCTATAACTCCAATCTCAAACTGTAGGCCCTGCTAGCAATATTTATAACTCAAATTTTAAGTCTTCTGACTTTCCTAGAGTACTGATAAAACAGTAAAAACAGACCTTTTGTGCTTGGGCTATACTTATCCAGCCAGTATCAGGCTTAAAATAAAAGCATCACACAGGAAGGTACCAGTTCAACAAAGACTCGACCACACAATGTTAGATTTCTGATTAAGTCACTCCCACTTTAGCAAGACAGTTAAGTGCACGAGGAACTTGCATTTGACTGAAACATGCTCAGATGCTCTGTTGAATAGGAATGGATCGAAACACATATCTGGAGTTAAGCAGCTGCTTAAATCTTTTGTTGACTTGGGGCCATAGACAACAACAACTGGGCAAAAACCTCCCAACTGCTGCCAAAGATCAAAGACAACAGAAACACCTGGCAAATGTCTCCAGACAAATCCCTTCAGATTTCCTAAGAACATCAAATTAACATTAATATTTTAAAACCAGCCTTGATCTTACAACTGTTCTTTGATCATATCTCTAAGGAATACAACTAAAGAAATAGATGGCATATTAAGAATGAACAGACTATCTAGAGATAATGTTACATTTTCATTTCTATCAAACCTAAATATTTATGTGGCAACCTACCAATTAATATGTTCTCTCAGTCTCAGTAGCTTGAGCTGGTGAGATAGTGGTAGCTGAATGCTAATTTAGTTGCTATTCATAAAATATTAGTTAGCCCTCCAAAAGGAGTTGGATTGTCATTCAGCAGTCACTTGTGCCTGACTAAAGCCTCGCTGAGCCATCTGCTGAACAGAAAAGATACCAGTATAGACAACTACTTGGATTACTTGCATGTGATAGGGAGGCCTTTCTAATTGTCTTCTTTGCTTTATAAAAAAAATCTCTATAAAGTCAAACCTTTGCATTTGGGAAACAACTTATTAGTAATCAAAAAAAGTATAAAAGTATTCATGGGACCAATTAGTGTTGGTTATTTATTATTGGTACTGTGATAATGACTGGATTACCAATGACTGGAATTACTGAGCAAGTTTCTGTAGGAGCTACAGGATATGTTGTACACGGTAAAGTCTTGAGAGAGAAGGTACACAAACTGCATTATCCCTAGAAGCTGCACCAAGTGGCTGACCCAACACCCAGTGGAATTCATAGGTGTTTTGTGTCTGATTTCACTGGATCCTCAGTACCTGACACTGATACAGAAGATATGCAAGAATGCCAATTGAACTGTACCATGTCAATTTACTTCAGAAATATTCACTGAGTGGAAAGAGAACATCAGTAGGAAAAAAGACCCTTTTATCAAAGGGTATGTAGCGCTATAGTTGCTAGGTTATAAACTAATTAATTCATCATTGAGAATATACTACTTGCTGCAAACAAACCTCAACTAAATTAACACCAGAGCTGGATCTGGCCAACTTGTTTAAAATAGCTCCAGTTCTTCTCACAGACCATCAAGTGTTTACTGAAGGAAAGGTTTCCTATAAATAGTAATGCATCTACTAGCCAGAGAATGGAGAATGGATTTTCCTAAAAATGGAGGTGACCTGGATTTCCTTTGGAGAAACAGAGGTATTTACATTTTTACGAAGAAAATACTGTGTACTCCATACAAATTGTAAAAAAAAATAATTGTAAGTTATATTAAAAACTATTGGCACTATAGAGTATTGTAATACAATTTTTTTTCAATAAGAAGGACAAGGTGAGGTAGAAATGGTTGGGCGTCAACCTAAGTTATTAAAAATAGTAAGAATACTGTCACTTTGTTATAGGCAATTTTATGTGTTTTGCAAGACAGTCATTCCATGATTTTACAAGACAAAAAGGTCTCATCTCACCTCACCCTAAGGAGCATCATACCACTTCTAATTCTGTTAGTATGTGGGGGGCAAGTCTAACACTCCACCAGGCCACCATTTTTCTCAAAATTGTGCAACCTAAGAGCAAATTTATTTCTCCATTTGCTCTTTCTTAGGGAAATTGTGGCCTCTACCCTGTTGGCAGCAGAGATCCCTGATGGTCAAAGATGATCTGTCACACGGGTCAAGTAAAGGGTTGTAAATGAGTCCATTGATGGCCAAGAAGGCTGATCCTAGAGCTGCAAACTCTTTGGCAAACACTACAGATGATGGTTAAAGGGAGGGAAAGAACACAGATTTCTTGATCTTGTTTCCTTCTGTTTCTATCATTTTTCTGCCTCCAGGGTGAGACGGTTTTTATCAAAGTAAGATGCATGCTCTCTCACAAGGTGTCACCATGTAGCCCTGTCTCAGGCTATTTTTTCTCAATTTGTGGTGTCAATGCCACACTTCTTAATGTTTGTCTTGAGGATTTCCTTGAAGCATTTACTCTGCTCCCTCCCCTCCCCACATGTCCTTTGTCCTTGGCTGAGTTGGGAGTATAGCAGTTATTTTGTTAAACGTACATCAGGTAAGTGCCCTGTCCACCACAGCTGATGTTGAATAATCAGTGCTTCCATAGTGGTTGTGTCAGCATATGTGAGGACACTGGCATTTGTATGACAATCCTCCCATTTTATGCCAAGGATCTTTTGAAGGTAGCACTTGTGAAGGCATTCCAGGTGCTCAGGTGGTCCTGTAGGGTACCCAAGCTTTGCAGCCATAGAGAAGAGTTGGGATTACCACAGCCTTATATTGTATGAGCTTTGTTCAAGCCCTGATGTAATCATTGAACACAAGATGATTCCGTTTTCCAAAGGCAGAACTGGCACATTGGATCTATGCTGGATCTTCTCATCAAAGTTGGCCTTTCTCAAGAAAAGGCTGCCAAACTATGCAAAGTGTTCAACATTCTCCAGCTCTTGTCCGTCAATGAAGATCTTTGTTGGGTGAGTTGATTGGCTTGGAGTAGGCTGGTGAAGCACCTTTGTTTTTACGATGTTAAGAGTCAGTCCCAGGCACTGGTATGCTTGAGAAGCAGTTAAGGGCTGTATGTAGGTCCTCTTCTATATATGCAACAAGAGCACATCGGTGTACTAAAGTTCCACAATCAAGCTGAAGCAACTTTGGTTTTGGCACAGAGGCGTGAGAGATTGAAAAGGTTTCCATCTATCCTGTACTCAGTGCCAATGCCATGTGGATGTCATGGATGAACACCTTGATGCCCACAAGAAAGATGAAAAACAGAACTGGTGGAATCACACAGCCCTGCTTGATGCCAGTTTGAATGGCAAAGCTGCTTGAGTCTGTAAAGTGGCTTCAGAAAAATACCAACATTCATTTAGAATTATATATATGGGCAAAACAAATCCATTCAGACAGTATATGTAAAGGACTATGAAGGGGTAGATATTAGTGAAGCACAGGTTTTAACTGACACATTAAAGCCCAGGTCCTACAAGTAGGCAGTAGCTCACTGAAGTGAAAGGGGCTCTACACATAGGTCTATCTTGCATAGTTAAGGTTGGTCTCTGAGGCAACAACAGAAAAGAACAATGATTTTTCTCAGAAGCCTGTTCCTTTAAAAGGACAGGTATAATTATAAGCAAAATATAATAAATAATAGTAAAATGTGAGTTATTTAAGTTTTGGAATGGAATAATAAGTGTTACTGTCAATGTTATTATTACTGTTATTTATTTAGGGTCTAGAATAGAAAAATAAACCAGTTCCCAAGTTGCATAAATGAATGGACTCTAGAGGCAGTAGCTGTAAGGAACTGAAACCTCCGTAAACAAGCAGAGCTGGGATTATATTTCTGATTATCCGTTATGTTGAATTCATCACCACAGCCAACATATGAAATAGAGATTTTTATCTATGAGAATACAAATTCCCTGCTGTTTGTTTTGTGCACGCAGGGTTGGCTCTGCCTTGTCAGGGAACTGGAATAAACACCACAAGACCACTTCTACCTAGGTCTGTTCTAAACTGAAAATCCAGTGGAAAAGTGGCCTTGTTTTCCCTCCCCCATTTAAACTCTCCCACCCAATATCCCAAGTAAGTCAAACACTGGGAGTTCTAACAAAGCTCATTATGCTTGTGTAAGGGGCTCAAACTCAAATAAAGACTGATTTCAAGTACTTTTCCCCCCTAGTTGAACAGTTTAAATAGACTGTGCCAATTGAATCTCTCTCCCTTCTCACAAACAGGATTAAAGATGCTTGTGGGCTGCCAAATTTCCAAGGAACTCTCATTGTGTTAGTTAATGTATCATTTTCCAGTGCAATGAGTAGTTACTTCCTTGAAACAAAGTAAAATATAGAATGTGACACTCCACTGGTTAAATATGTACTAAACAAACTATGATGATGGACATATAACTGTGGGGGGAGGTGGAGAGACTTAAAACAATCCAGCTCTTCAGCAGTGTTTCAATTAAATGGTTAAAAGAATTGTGGGGGAAGCATGAAAATCAAATCCTTCTACCCCTGCTAAGTACTTTAAAACAAAGCAACCTGGCAGGTACTTTGATTTTTTCCTGCACTGAAAAAAATTGACAAACATCAAGATATATTTGCTTGCTCAATCGATTTTGGTTCTTAGATGACATGCTGAAAAATGAGGAATAAATTGTAGAAATAGTACCATATTTTTCACACGACTTTCCCCCAAGATCAGCCCAAACTTGGGGTGCATGTATTAAGTGGGGAAGATGATTTTCTGTCCTGGTTTGATTCCTGTTCCACATGCAGCAGCTGTGGTATTACTGGTCCTACAGCTGAAGGAGTCAATTGACTTAATGGCTCATTGTTCTTCACTCTATAGGCGTTAACTATCCTCTCTCCTTTTCAATGGTCTTGATATTCCACTATCCAAGCTAATCTTTCTTAGGGCAATTATGCTGTCTGGTAGCTGCTCCTCGTCTCTCTGTTTTGTGGCCTCTTTAAGTCAGACTCTTTGGCTGTGTCCACACTAGTGTGGACGTTTGGTTCCCTGGGGACAACTGCTAGTTGTCCCTGGGGAATGCCAGGTTACCCCAGATGGGATAGGGGAGGCTGGCCCCAGCAACCTTATCTGGGATCCTGGGGCCTCCTGGGGCTGAAGCAGTGGTGAGCCCACTGCTTGGAGCCTGGCCAGCAGCCTTTTAACTGATGAATCAAAAGAATCAACTGTACAATGCACACCAAAGACAGAGAATAAAACAGATCTGAAGGAGGAATGGCATCAGAGTACTCATGAATTTATATTTTTTATTAACTAATTCTTAATGACTTCTAGAAAAGGGCATGAGAAGAGGATATGCTTTTTTTCTTTAAGTCAGTAGCAAGAAACCAGGCAGGAAGAAGTTAGGAAGAGTTTAGGCAGAAGCCTGGTGATGAAGAATTGAGAGAGATGGGCAGACAGACAGAAGTGTAGAAATAATGCTATTTTCCTTAGACAAATAAAAATGTAGTTATTTGATATTAAAAGAAAGACCCTTCCATTACTATAGTTACAGGTGAGCAAAACTTTTTAGGAAAAGTATTCAAACTCTGCCTGGGCACA
Source organism: Alligator sinensis (assembly GCF_000455745.1). Classification (NCBI taxonomy): domain Eukaryota; kingdom Metazoa; phylum Chordata; order Crocodylia; family Alligatoridae; genus Alligator; species Alligator sinensis. Next base: position 18,240 of record NW_005842602.1, read on the forward strand.
TCTATGCGAGATGTTTACTGCAGAGCTGACTAATCAGCTCTGCAGTAAATGTCTCAGCATCTATGAGTGCATCCCTATTAGGGTGCAGGAAACCAATAAACTCCACAGCAGGGTAGTACTTGTAAATACCCTACTGCAGAGTTTTTTCCTGCTGATCCAGCTGACCTGGGCATGAGGATGCTTCAGCGTGAAGGGTGCCTGCCAGCTAGCCCCACACAGAAGCACCCTAGTGCTCCAGCCAGCCCCTCTGCAGCACACTGAGCCTGGTTGGAGCAGCTCTAGACTGGCAGGCTGATCCCTAGAGCCTCCTGCCAGTCAGGACTGCTCTGACCGGGCTCCCCATGCTGCATATGAATAAACTCTGGAGCTGTTTGTGCAGGAGTTAATTGCTTCCGGGCACACATTCAAACAGCATGCCAGGGAGCAAAAACCTCTGGAGTTTATTCATTTGCACTAATTGCATGTGTAGATGTGCCCCCTGTTTGTGATTCCCCTAAAGAAAAGGGTAGAAGCAGTAAGCACATGAGGCTGTGAGAAGCTGACACTTTCCTTTACATAGTTCTTGAGATCCACTGGGCATTCTCTGTAGCTGCTTTCCCACTTTTCCCAGGACAAGCAGTTTATGTGCTGCAATGAGCAGCAGGGTTTATATAAAGCCTGAATCTGCAAAAGTTGCAAAGAGTTTTGAGGGATGTATTTTATCTCCTTCTGGTTTTAGTGCAGGCAGTGAGTCTTAGAAGCTCTTCTTCCTCCTATTGGTAAATCATCCAGCATATTAACATTTTCAAGTATTTTTATTATCTTTTATGGCATCAGTATTGTTAAACTTTCCAAAAAAATCTGGAGTCGAGCTCCCAAAAAGAATAATTAGATTGACTCTAAAATCATGATATTTTACCAGTGATGAATTTGGGATGCTTTTGATTTGATTCTTCTGGGTTTTAGGTCTTTTGAAACCCCAGGTTTATTTTTCTGGTGGGGAGGGGAGAGAGGGTTGCCATAACCACAAGGATTATTAATGTCACTTAAAAATGGGAAATGGAAAAAGGAAGCTGAAATTCTCACATCATCATCTGACTCAAGGTGCTATGATCTTCAGGAAAACAAACAAACCAAACCAGTGAGATTCTTCCAAAAGTCAAAAAGTTGGTAATGCTTTGACATATATTTTTAAACTTATTTAAAATATGAACTTGCAGCTAACAATTAGATGAAGTCATCATTAGACTGGCTAGCATCATACTAATGTTTTGCTTGGAGAAGATGATCTCATTAACAAGAAAGAAACAGACATAGTATTGTCTATCTATCAGCAATTATAGATTAATATATTTGCCTACATGTCTGCAAGCATGCGCTTCAAGAGCATTCATTAATATTTTGCGGCTGAGTTTGCAAGGAAGAGAAATAGTTTTTCTTAACGTCTGTTTACACTGACATTACATCAATCATGACACTGAAGGAGAAGTTGATACATGTAAAATTCTGCAGCTCAGACCTGTGAAATGTCTTCCAGAGTGAGAGAAAAATGAATTGGAGAGTCAGCTCTATCGAATCTATGTCATCTATCTCAGTTAGGTATTTATAACCCATGCTTCACCCCGACTATCAGCTCTTCTAGTTATGTAGAAAACAGCTTCAGTTCTCTGCACTGACATCCATATAAATCAGTAGTAATTCCAATGAAGTCAATACCAGTTTGAAACCAACATAAATAAGCAAAGGACAAGAGGCAATAAGTCAAACTATTCTCCAACAATAGAAGTGGTTAGGACTCCGCCTGATAGTGCCTTTGATTTCTAGGGTCTGACCCTGCTGCTCCATGTTTCAAAAAATGATTCTGTAGCTGTTGGAAGAAAGTGAGTTATACTCCATTTTCCTACCATGTTGAGATAAAAAATAAAACAGCAACACACAAGAACATTTTGAATTCAGGAAAAAGAAAGGGTTTAATTTGACTGTAGGCACAAAGCCCTGCCTGACATGCCTTAGTAACAATACACAGCAATAACCCCAGGTCAAAAGATCAATTACAGTACATGCAAAAAACATCTGGGTGTGCATTAACATGATGAGATCGATATCACTACATCTGTAAAATAAACGCACGCCTGTTCACCTAAGGAACAAAAACTTCAGAGACAACCACAAAAGGAAGTGTACAATGAAGCAACCAAAAGCGAGCATGTCAGACACAGAACATTATATATGGAGACATTTAGCCTTTTGGAGGCAAAAAATGGTAACAGGCAAGTAACTGAGAGCCAGTTAAGAGTCAAACCTTTAAGTCCTTATTTTAGAAAAATCCCCATTAAAGCCAAGGAGATTTTTGCTGGAATGAGAACTTTGGGGTTTGACCCCTGGTTAATGAAAAATTATGAATGGTTAGAAATGGCTTCCTCAGTTGGAATTGTATATCATTTATTTGTTTTATTATGAGTAAATGAAGGAAATGAAAAAAGTAAATGAAGAAAAATATAATTTCCCATACAAATAAGGTTTCAAATAAATATGGCTATTTAGGAAAATCTGAGATAATTAACATGTACTGTAGTCAAAACTGACATAATTAAAGTTAATAAATAGTTTAAATAAAAAGTTGAAACATTTCATTTTAAGACAACAGGAAGGTTGTTTCTCTAGTAATAGTAACATTTTCATCAGTCCAAGGGAATCTCTCATTATACAGTTATATTATACTACATTTGAAGTGGTATTGGATTTGCTGAAAGAAAATCATGTAACACAGATATAATTTGACTGTAAACTAAACTGGTCTAGGTTTCTTTCATTTTATGCCAAGTCATGAGTTCAATCAAATATACAGCAGTGGCTCACACTGAATGAGTGTCACATACTGGTTCCTACCAACCTAAGGAAAACAATGGTACAGAGGTCTCTGGTAAGTGCACCCAACTGCTATATTGATGTAGAGATTGAATTATACCATCCTCACCTGTATCAAGACAGTTCTGCCTCCTGTCCATGCCCTCTCAGGGGTGTTATACCCAGGGAATGCTAGGAGGGGGCAGTTGGTGAACTTGGAGGGGTGGGAGGAATTGTGATTGCATCCAACCTTAGTACAGAGGCCAAGGGGCCAAAGAGTTGAAGGGGGAAAGGTCTCAGACAATTTCCTTCCCTTGTACATTCCTGGAGCAGCCCCACTGCAAGGGAATAAGACTGTCCTATTTGGAGACTATTATATACCAATACGGTTTGGAGTTTTGCCATTATTTGTATGCATCTCTGTTCACAAAGAATGGGTTACACCTGGGGTGGATAAAATAGAGCCTGTGGGTCAGATCCAGCCCACAGAGGGGTTTTGTCTGGCCCATGGCAGGTCTCTTGGTCCCATCCAGGGCAGGCATGGGAAGCAGTCCAAGCTGTGGCACATGCAGTTGGGCTCGCCATCCCCAGGCACATGGTGGGGTGGGAGAAGCATAGCCGCTGGACTCTATTTCCTGGCAGCTCTAGTGGCTGCAGCTCCTTTTGACTGCCACAGCCACCAGACCTGGCCCTGCTGCCTGGACACTCCAGTCTGTCCATTCCTGCACCCACCCCTAGGAGCGAGACCCACGTGGGCAGAGCACTTGGATGGGCGAGTGGGATGGGGATGTGGGTGGGTGGGGAGCAGTGTTCAGGAGAGAGACATGTGAGCAGGGCCAGGAGATCTTGGGGCAGTGACAGTGCAGGGCCAGGGCTCAGAGCAGAGCCACAATCCACTGCCTGTATACCCACCTCTGTGATGGGCACAGGTTCTATGGGCAGGGTTGTTTTGGGGAGGGGATCGTGGCTCTGCCCCAGGCCTGGCCCCATGCTGTTACTGTCCTAAGATCCCAAACCCAACCCTGGATGCAGATCCCTGCCTGCCTGCAGCATAGCATATGATTTCTATGTTTGATTCACCGAGATAACAATTGAGGGCAAATTTTCCAATTACAATTAAGGGAACAAATCCTCCAGGTAGCCCCACTTATGTCAGCAGGACAACTTGTGTAACAGAAACATGATTGACCCAGGATGTATGCAAAAAAGTAGATAAGCCAATCATGCCCATCCTCTCCCCCCACTTTGCCTTTAGTGAAAAGCAAAAGGAGCAGATGAACCACAATATTATACAGTACATGTAGGTGAGGAGGGGAAACACCACAGTCCGTCTGAGTTAGGTTGTTGGACAAGTATATTACGCAGGTGCCAATCAGAGCCAAGGAGTACACTGGAATATGTTGTCTATTACTGCAGAGACTGCAGCACCTGATAGTAGGTCCAACCTACAAGGAGGATACCATCCTGCAATGTCCATATACAACCCTGGCACAAAGCCCACGTTTCAAGCTTTGTGGGCAGATGTAAATGTTATCTATAACTATGGTTAACAAGACACATACTCACATTTTGGAGTAGCCACCCTTGTGGCTATATGAAATTCTTTGTGTCTAACCTCTCCCCATGTATAAGGTAGCCATTATTTTCTGGTTGTCTGAACATCAGGCCAAGACCCAGATATTTTAGAGCTATCAGGCCAACTCTGCCACTGATTTACTGTATAGATGTGGGTAAGTTATTTACTTCTGATTTTTCAGAGGTGCTGAGCACCAGCAGTGGCCAATAATATCATATTGTTTATGCTCGGCACCTGTGAAAAATCACCCCTTAGCCTCTTGTTTTATTTCACGTGAAATTGGGGATACTGGGATAATTCGCTAACTTCCCAATAGTGCTACAAGAAACAATTAGTTAATATTTTTTAAATACTTTGAAACTGGAAGAAGTTATATGTAGGCAGCATATAGTTTATGCTGCCATTTGTACATATAATCCTAATAACAAAGAGCTTAATTTCAGTTTCTGTGGAGAATGTAAAATAAGTAGAATAATGGGAGGAGACATAGAGGAACTTCCTTTTGATACCTAAGACCATCCCTGATGGGGCCATCATACTCTACCACAAAATGCTGATGAAATGGGACACAAGAAAGTGAAGTAGTGATTAAAAAGAGATGCCACAAATGCCAGTGATGACATTTACACTCACATTTTCTTTGTGAATGGAGATAAAAAATAAACGCAAGCTGGAAACTTGCTTTTAGCACTATTATGTCTTCTGCTTCTGTTTTCTGTTGCATGACTTTGAGGCATTTTATACAATTGATTTATGGTAATTTTTTAACAGAAAATATACAATAAATTGATTTTATGGTCCATATAACCCATGCTTTTTCTTTTTGCCATGCACTGAGATGCAATCACCTTTGTATTGGTCACTAATGTATTAAACAAGCAACTTTTTTAAAAAATAAAGAGCTTCTATAAATAATACTTTCCAAGTTCATTATTATAGCATTCATTAATCAGAACTAAGATGGTTCTAGAAGTATCCTCCTTATTTTATTTTTATTGAGGAATCTTCTAGTACTTATTGGATGTTTATTCGTGCAGTTATTTACAAAGATGGTCCTTGTGGTGCAGGAAACTTAATTAAATTTACAGCTGCAAAGTTACATTTATAAATGCTAGCGTTTACACTTAGACAGAACAAATAGAATTTATTGTACAGCTCTTGGCTGAGCTAACAATGTAATTAAAGTGCAAATAAAGACAAAGAAAGCACAAGCCAGGCAGATCCATTTTTCATTGTTAGCCTTAAGAAGCATCATAATTGGAGTAAGAAATGTCAGATCAAATAGGCCCAGGTCACAATCTTCTTTTAAAACATCTATCTCCCAGAGAGGATTTAAGGGAGGTAAACAGTGCTATAGCCCTATTTCTTCAACTGGCTGATAATCATTGGAAAAGAAAGGACACTTTTCCAGCCTAGTTATTCAACAGTGATAATACCTGCATTTTGTTTTATGATGTACTCTACGGCACGCACTTGAACTCATTTCCAAGCAACCATAACAGGCCACTCTCAGAAACTTGAGGAAATATCATTTAGTTTCAGAAGTGAATTCTACCTGATATCACACAGTAGCACGGGTTTTAAAACCGTTACAAAAAGTACTTTTTCCTCTAACTGAGGCTCATCTGCAAAAGCTAACTTCCCCAGTGAACATTACACATTGTGTTTCCTGACAGTCAAACTTCACCATGGAGGAAAGAGATTAGAATTGATCAGTGGAATCAGTGTTAAATAACTGAGCAGAAATAGAATGCTTTTCAAACCATTCACTTCAGGTAAGACAAAACAGTTATTCACACTCTTCATTGCTGACCATTGCTAGGTCAGACAGATATTTCCTCTCACAGTGTGTATAGAAGGTGCTTCATCGATTGAATTGTCCAGGATGCTCAAACTCAAAGTGTGTACAAAACGTACAGAAAACTCAAACATCTTTATCAGAAGCAAAATTCGTGTAATTCATTACATGCTCTTCCCACCCCCCTGAACGTGGACACTGCTGACCCAAGAACAACTCCCACACTCACATTGTCTTGTTCAGGTGCCCATGGCCAGCAATTACCCAAGCAATTACCTGAAAACATTACTTTCCATTCAGTAAATGTCCTCATCATGTAGCGAAAAAATATTTACAAAGTGAAGTTAATTTGTAATATGTTAAATCCTCTGCCTTATAAAAGGCAGATAAGACATTTTAAAAACATAATATTCTATGAAGGAAAACTAAATAATATTTTTTAAACCAGCATATGCTGTAGAGCTCATGTTTTTAGATGTTATACTGCTTCCATTGAAGGTTAGTTAATGATTCTTAAGCTCCTATTATTTGCAATGAACATAAACTAACGAGACTGGATTAATCCTGCGAATGCCTCAGTAGATACATATTTGATGAGCAACCTATACCAAATCAATGCCATTTGTCTTGCCCATTTATCTTAATCTAATGGACTAAGGTACCTATATTTAGAATTGTCCCCTTTTTGTCATATTAAAAGTACCTGTTCACACAAAAACCTTCTGTTTTCTGTTAGATGCACAGTCCCTTTTGCAAAGCATTATCACTTAACCCATGTCTGAAGCATTCTGTCTTTCACCTCAAACAGCTGATTTTCCTTGCTTGAAAGGGAATTTCTGTGAGGCTCGATCTCCCTTACTGGAAAAGAGAGCTTTCATTCTTCTCAATCTTTCCCCTTGCTGTAGGGCTTGGCATGCATAATTTTGTTCATTCACTAAATCTTTCTGTAGACTAAGGGACAAAGTTGGCTCCTCAGGCAGGGAGTCTAGGTTCAATCTTTAGGGATAGTTCATACAAAGTATCTTCATCTATGATGAGGCTCTTGTCAAGTAAATAGTGAGTGACCTGCAATAAAGGAAGCACAGATGAAAAGACTGCATGGGCATAATTAAGAAGCACCAAGTGTAAGACAAGAGAAGTCACAGTACCACCCTATTTGGCACTGGTTAAGCCTCATCCAGGGTATCACATGCAGTTTCAGGCTATATATGTTATAAAAGGGATGTGGAGAAGCACAAAAGGACCTAGAGGAAGGCGACAAAATCAATAAAGGGGTGGGAAGGCAAGCCGTAGGAAGAATGGTTGAGGGAATTAGGTATATTTAGTTTGGAGGAAAGAAGATTAAGGGGGCACATGGTATCATTTTAAAAATATTTGAAAGGCTGCCATAATGAAAAGGGGGAACTGTTTCTCTTGTGGCCGAAGGCAGGACACAGAGCAATAACTCCAAATTGCAGCAAAGTATATTTAGATAAACCTCAGGAAAAACTTCCTTGCTATTAGGCAATGGAGTAGACTGCCCAGGGAAGTTGTAGAATCTCTTTTGTTGGAGGTTTTAAAGAGAAGGCTGGGTACCTACTACTGAGGGACGATTTATAAATAGCATTCAGGCAGAGGGTTGGATGGATGACCCTCGAGACCCATTCCAACCCTTGGATTCTATGATTCTATATATTTTTCAGCTGAGTTTCTCTGTTCTTTCTGCACAACACTTAGCAGCTTCAGTTCACTTCAGATGAATATTTTAAACTTCTGCATGTTGTTTTCTTGGTGAACCAGAATAGTTGATTGTACATCATTCAAAGTACCTCAGCTGTTCGCAAAAGCCCCAGCCAAGACCCATTCAGGAAGGGACAATCCTCAGCCTTGTTATCTCCAAGGCATATTGCTGGTTTGGACACTAGGAAGATGCATAGAAAATAAATCCTCCCTTCAAGCCAGTATCCCCCACTGATGTAAGACGCTGCTTCCGTTAAGAGCAGGGAACAAAATGGCAGGATACACATAGCAGCATCAGAGGGTTATGTTCTACTCTATCACCTACTCCCTGTGTGTTGGCATTCTCTGTGGAGCTGAGCTCCATGCTGCACAGGGGGAACATAGCTTGAATAGCACCTCCAGATCCTGGCCCTTTATATAGCAGATGTATTTTGGTTCCACCACTAAGCAGACTACACTGCTGCAGAGGTGAAGGCAAGATTTGCTCTCATGTGCAAAACTGCAGAAAAAAAGAATTCCCCAGTTACAACCCAAAGTGCTAGCACCAGTTCCATTGTCTATCTCCTTTTACCTTTGTGGAAAAATAAAATATGTTCATTTCAACAACCTCCATCCCATTAGTGTATTATAGCACCTATGATCAGTATTACCTTCTGTTGACGCTCTATACGGTAAGAGGTCTGCTGGAACTGGCGTATCTCCCTGATAATATGTGATATCTATCAAATGAATATATAAATATATATAAGAACATGTGTTTATAGGCTTTGTTTGTCTTTAGCATACTAACTTCAATAAGACTACACCTAGGATTAACTAAGTCTGAAAATATGCAATTTATCATAGCCAAGATTTTATTCTTTGCGTTTAAAGGGCTTCTCCTCCCAAATCAATCATTCGGATCCAGTCTCAACTGGATCACCTTGTTCCTTCTTTTTTACATTAGTAACCTCTTCCTTCTGGTGACTCTGCAATCTATCATCATAAACAGTGTAATAAACTATGGAAAGGATGGCGGCTGGTGTCCAGATTTCCCAGGACTGGCCTCTCTATCTCTATTTAAAAGAAAATAAACTTTTACATCCTTTTTTGCTTTCTTTGAGAGCAGACCTAAACACAACTTCAGGTATGTAGTATGAATAATGCTCCCAGCTGAATTTCAAGGGTGGCTACATTTTTAAAAATCATTTACCACACCTAAACAAACCTATACTAGCTGCTTTTTCTTCTGGCAATTTTCCACAAACCAAACTAAAGACTATATTTGCAATGCAATACTCCTTAGCTTGCCAGTAGGTGGTGATAAAAGACTGTTTCTGCATTCAAATGCAAATGATTGATTTCAATCCTCTATCTTGTGTTATGAAAATACATGATGTCATCTAGCAGGTACAATTCAAATGTTGCAAATAAATCAGTGAATAACTCCTGTAATTACATGCCTGTAATGAAAACATATAATTAAATAAAAATTACCATTCTCATTTTGGAAAAATTGACCAGACCCTCCTCGGTGAAGTTTGGTGTTCCTTCTTCAATAAATACTAGGTCTGTCAAGTACATTCCAAGGTAAGGAACTGCAGGGGGATTACAGCTGCAGGAGAAGAAATTAAATCAATTTACCTTTACTCTGAGTTAATTTGCATGACATTCTTTTTATATAATACACATCTTTCTAATTTTTGTGTTTATTATTACTTAACACATTTTTACAAAAAGGACCAAATTCACAGGTCAGGGGAAGGAAGAACGACTATTGTTATTTTGCCTGTGTCATACCCACTTCTACTAGTGGCACATTTCTCAGACTGTATCAAATATCTCATGTCAAAATATTAAAGAAAGAAGGATAACATTCAATAAAGGCCATTATTGGAAATCAAAGTATATTCTCAACATGTTTCAATCTCAAATAACAGATAATCACAGAAATAAGACCTGTACAAAACTATATATGTTTCTGGGCAGTGGTCTGTGTTCTTCTAAAGTACTATAAGCATTTTAATATCAGTACACAATTGTACATACTGGGTACATCTACATATGCATTTGATCCGGCCTAAATTTACTTTGGTGTAAAGTACTCTGAAGTAACCGCTTTCAGGCAGGCATCTACACATGCAAGGATTAGGGTGAAGATTTACTGCTCTTTGCACCAAGTTTCCTGCAGCCCTGCAATGGACAGCTCTCAGCCCCCATCCTGCACACCAGGAGGAGGCTGGGCAGCTTGTTCCCTACTCAGCTCTGCAAGCACAAAGCTGGGTGGAGGACAGGCTGGGGTGTTTGTTCCCCACCCAGCAATGTGAGTGTGGAGCTGGGGAGGAACAGTTTGGGGTACTTGTTCCCCACCCAGCTCTGCAGAGCTGTCCCTAGGGGTATGTGGGGCCCAGGGCATATCAGCCCATGTGGGGCCAGGGGGTAGCGAGCAGCCAGAGTGCGGAGCAGGAGGTCGGGGGGCAAAGTGGCCACAGCATGGAGCGGGGAGGGAAAGGGTTGAGAGCGGCTGCAGCGCAGAGCCAGTGGCACACAGCAGCTGCAGCAGGGCCTGTATGGCACTGTCTGTGGGGTCCCCCAAAGTGTGGGGCCCAGGGCAGTCACCCCGATTCACCCCCCCCAGGGATGGCCGTGCAGCCCCATGAGCGCAGAGTTGGTGGGGGAACAGGCTGGGAGGCTTGTTCCCTCCCCCCCAGCTCCATGAGTGAAGATCTGAGCAGGGAACAAACTCCCTAGCGTGTCCTTGCACAGCTCTGTGCTGAGTTCCTGCCTATGCTCCTGTGGCAGAGCCTGCCACAGCAGCAAGAAGCTCCCAGGGGCAGGGAGCTATCTCCCGCCTCTTGGTGGATGGCTGACCAGAAGCAGGTTTTGTTCCTGGTGAGGCATCTACACAAGTGCTACTGCACCATTACTAATCTCGAGTAAATTTACTACTTGCATTTACAGGTAGCAAATTTACTCGAGATTATGGAGGTGTACTATGTAGTAAGTATGTGCGCATGTAGACACACATGTTTACTTTGCAATAAACTATAGGCTACATGGGGGACAAGGAGAAAGGGATTTGGTGGTAGGGGTCTGCTACAGACCCCCACATCAAAGGGAAGAAATAGATGCGGGGCTCCTGAGGCAGCTCACGGAGACCATAAAAGCTAAAGAGGCGGTAGTCATGGGGGACCTAAACTACCCAGACATCTCCTGGGAGACACAGACGGCAAAGTCCCACCGCTCACGCAGGTTTCTAACCTGTGTACAGCCATACTGGATCTGGTATTGGCAACGGGGGATGACATGGTAGGGGACCTACAGATCAGTAGCCATCTGGTGGACAGTGATCACCTAATAATAGAATTCACCATAAGATGTCAAGTGGGTAAGGCAACTAGTAGGGTGAAAGTGCTAGACTTCAGGAAAGCTGATTTCAATGAACTCAGGCGATTAGTCAAGGACGCACTGCAGAGTAGGAGTTTTGAA
>NW_005842602.1:30653-57890 GCF_000455745.1 Alligator sinensis
AATGTCTTCATCAGCGACTTGGATGAGGGAGTGAAGTGTACTCTGTCCAAGTTTGCAGATGACACAAAGCTATGGGGAGATGTGGACACGCCAGCGGGCAGGGAACCGCTGCAAGCAGACCTGGACAGGTTGGACAAGTGGGCAGAAAACAGCAGAATGCAATTCAACAAGGAGAAATGCAAAGTGTTGCACCTAGGGAAGAAAAATGTCCAACACACCTACAGCCTAGGGAATGACAAGCTGGGTGGCATGGAAGTGGAAAGGGATCTTGGAGTCCTAGTGGACTCTAAGATGAACATGAGTCGGCAGTGTGACAAAGCCATCAGAAAAGCCAATGGCACTTTATCGTGCATCAGCAGATGCGTGACGAATAGGTCCAAGGAGGTGATACTTCCCCTCTATCGGGCGCTGGTCAGACCGCAGCTGGAGTACTGCATGCAATTCTGGGTGCCACAATTCAAGAGGGGTGCGGATAACCTGGAGAGGGTCCAGAGAAGGGCCACTCGTATGGTTAAGGGCCTGCAGACCAAGCCCTACGAGGAGAGACTAGAGAAACTGGACCTTTTCATCCTCCGCAAGAGAAGGTTGAGAGGCGACCTTGTGGCTGCCTATAAGTTCATCACCGGGGCACAGAAGGGAATTGGTGAGTATTTATTCACCAAGGCGCCCCCGGGGGTTACAAGAAATAATGGCCACAAGCTAGCAGAGAGCAGATTTAGACTGGACATTAGGAAGAACTTCTTCACAGTTCGAGTGGCCAAGGTCTGGAACGGGCTCCCAAGGGAGGTGGTGCTCTCCCCTACCCTGGGGGTCTTCAAGAGGAGGTTAGATAAGCATCTAGCTGGGGTCATCTAGACCCAGCACTGCTTTCCTGCCTATGCAGGGGGTCGGACTCAATGATCTATTGAGGTCCCTTCCGACCCTAACGTCTATGAATCTATACTCATGCACAGTTAAGTGTCTCGTGTAGATGCGCCTACTGAATTTATTTAGTATGCTCTTGCCCCACTGAAGGTGTTTGCTGCAGAGGAACAGGTGCAACTGAAGAACCTTTCCTAATCCTGATTTCACACAACTTTCTGCCTACTTTGGTAGGAAAAAGGTTGTGTTCTATGGTTATAAAGAAAATGAACTTAAAATAAATATTTTTTGCTTTTTAACTGAGGGGACAGCTACCCAGAAGTCAGAAGTCAAAAAAGTCTTTTTCTCTTTAAAGTATTTGGTCCTAAGACAGGAGTCTTTTCCCAAACATGCACAGGCAGTGGTCTGTAGTTTAAACATATATTAGACATACGGCAATTTAACTCTGGAATGACTTCCAAGGATGACTCAACACAATTGTTGTCAAGTACCCTGGGAGAACCATCGTCCAGCTATGACCCCACAATTCTGTGCACTTTAAACTTGGAAAAGCAAATCTGGGTTGAGAGTTCTGTGGAGGCAATTATGTTGAACTTGGGGACTATGCCTGCCAAAAAGCACTATAGGAATTAATTAAGAACTTTTATTTATAAAAGCTGGTGTTACACTTATTGAAAAAGTTTATCAGTTTTAGGAAAACCATCAACAGGAAGCATTTCATAGAAAATAATGCTTTAATTTGCTCTGATTATTCTCCAGAGGCCCTATATTAACCTATCAAGGGTACTGGATTACAGTATATTCAGCAGAAGAATAGTGCCAAACAAAATAAATCCAACTTGATAAAGGTTATTAGGTAAAAATATGATCCAATATTATTTGCATCATGACAGCTAACTCAGAACCAATTTGTATCTTCAATAAATGTATTCCAATATTCAGATAATATATCTGGCTACTAATTGATTATGTTAGAAAACATACTTTTTTAGTGTTTCTCTAAGATTTTTAAATCTTCCCTCAGATGAGACAGTCTTCTGAAGTTTATCCATGAGAGCTTTTGTCTAAAAAAAGAACAAAAAATAAGAGTCATTCCTGATTAAAAAACCCCAACAAAATAACAAAAATACAAGGTATTGGGGAAAAAAATGTTCAAAACCACTTAGACACATTAGTCCCATTTTCAAAAGTAACTCCTAAGAACGTTTTATGCTTTTAACATTAGAAGGTTATTGTATAAAGAAAAGAAACAGTTTTGAGAGCACGGACTGGCTGCTGGACCCCAGAACTCCTCTCTCTACCCCCACACTCCCTGCAACTGAATACCTTAATCACTGGACTAAAAAGTCAGGTGGCCTCTTGCTTGTTTTCTGGCTCTTGCATTCTTGTTTGTTAAGTGCTTAAGGTGCCTTCCCTACCCAGACTATTCCTTAGTCAGATGGCTAGGGCAGTCCCTGGGAGGTGAAAGATGTAATTTTAATCTCCTCAGACTGAGATAGGCTTACAACCACTAGCCTATTAGATAAAACATGGGCACTAACCTTTTGCTGTGTTGTTAAGTGAAAGAGAGTATGGCTGTCACACTTTGTACTTAACTTAGTGCTGCCAGTGTACATTAAGTATGCTTTGAACACAGCTAGCAAATTGGGCTCCTTGGGGACTTAGGCAGACTCTACACTCTCTTTTCCTTTGTACAAGGATTGGAAAAGCATTTAGGATGGAGCAAAGGGCCTAGTTGTTCAGATTATGGTACTGAGCATGCATGAATGGAAACCAAGATTTAGGCACCAGGGGATCTTTGCAATCTAAAATATAGGCACCAACTGAATACATAGGCAATTAATGACTTCTTCATTGGACATGGTGGCAAAGTAGTTTACGGCAGTGGTTCTCAACCTTTTTTGTACCATGACCCATTTGTAAACACTGATGGCCAGTCCCAACCCAGTAAATAGTTTAAGTAGAAAACAGCCCCCTGGCCCTGCTGATGCCCCTCACTCCCAACCCACTGGTCCCCGCCCCTAGGCCCCAGCCCTCCAGTGTGTGGGGTTGGGGGGGAGGTGTGCAGTACGGGGGCCCCCCAAGCAGCCCCTTGCATGGTGGAACTCTGCACACAGTTTCCCACATTTTTCTCCTTTAAAGGAATCCATTTTTAGGGTTTATTCGTGAACTTTTCATTTATGCTTGCAACCCGCTTTTGGGTCGTGATCCACGAGTTGAGAAACACTGGTTTAAGGCATATGTACTATGGCTCCAGGAGTGCAGGAATGAGCCGTGCTCTAGATTCATGCTGATGGCTGCTCTCACTCAATCCATCTATATCTGCATAGGTGCACATTCAAAGGTAGATGGACATGATGCTAGTTTCCATTCCCTTGTGTACTACTGAGCTAGAAACTGGTGTGCCTTAACTGTACTAGCCACTTGACTTGGGTGGAAATTTGACTTTACTTTGAATGAGTTTTGTACCAGCTTGAGTAGGGATATTCTGGTTCACTTTTTATCCCATTTAAATACATAGCTTACCAGTTGGAATCTGGCGCACTGCAGCCCAGGTGCATTGAAGTCATTGTAACATAATTTCCTAAATTTCTACTTTGTTTTAGAAAATGAGACTTAGATCATTTAAAAAAATACTTTTAATTATTTGAGAAATAAATGACATACACAGATGGATTCAGAAAAAAATGGGTCTCATGAGACTAACACTCAACAATACAACTTCAGAGTTGCACTGCACACATTGATACTTCAAACTCAGCCTATAAAATATCCTGTAAAACATCCTCTGCTTTAGTTGCAATCAATGGGAATGGAGGATGTTCAGCACTCCTCAGGCAGCTCTCAGTAAGATCAAGCTATTAAGCAGAATGTGGGTAAGTAAATCTACAAGAAATCAAGAAGTGGAAAAAAGAGATGCAACCCAACAGAGGGACAAATTGAAGCCCAGATTGCTGAAAGACTGTGAACCTGTTTAACCTTAACTGTGTTAGCTGATTTCAGGACTACTGCAAAGCTTGAAGTTAATCATGTGCATCAATCTTTGCATGACTGAAGCATGGTTTAATTGGGGACCACCACCCAGTTCTGCCTCCTAGAAAAAGAATGGAAAATATGCGGGAGAAAATGCAAAGGTGTGAATATGCAAAAAGCTTTGTCGCTCTAGCAAGTTTCCTCCAAAATGCCTGTAGACTTCTGGGCTTGGGAGGACCTCTGACATTTTTTCCAAACTTTCAATGAAGTCAATTGCTGCCTAAAATATTTCATTAATGATACAGGAATGGCAAATGAACAAAATATACAAGTGGTAGAAATGAGATAACAAAACCAGCTGAACTCCTTAGCAGACAACCATACTGTTCTTTCCCCTTCAAGATTATCCAATTAGAACACTGATGTCTTGACATGTTTTGCCTGGATCACTACCTGAAAGGCTATAATGTGTTGTGATGTCTTGCTTACCTGCTTAGAAACTTTAGCCCAGGTTTTCTTCAGTCTGTAGATTGCACTTCTGTTAAAGGCTGATGTGATTTCTAGAACACCATTATAGTTGTGCATACATCGACAAATATCTGCCACTGCTACCCACTTCTCAATTGAGTTAGCACGGGAGCCAACATCAGCATAGTTCATGATTTGTGAGGCAACAAGGTTACTCATCTAACCAAATAAAAAGCCAGAAATCAAAGACTTTTAAATAAAAACATTTGCAAATGACACTATTTAACAATAAGCTGGACCATCTTATGGCTTTTGATTAGCAGAGATTAAAACTATACACTAAAAATTGCTGTCAGAGAGGAGGAAGAGAAATGGTGAACTAAAGGAAAGGTAACGAAAGCACCCAGAGGACCAGTGAGTAATGTCTGCAGCAGTAAGGTTGCTACTGGTGATTGCTCTCAGCAATGTGTAAGGAAATGAGTAAAGACCAAGAATATAAGTAGAGAGTCTGTCAGTATTCATTAAAATGGATGATGGTTAACAGAATTGTTGTTGTTATATTGTCATCCTCTAAAGAAAGAACTTAATTTCATCAGTAGAGCTGTAGAAGATTTCAGTACAGTTCAAAAGGTTCCAATCCATTAAATTACCATTAAACTGCTGGCTGGCAATTCATGAAAATGAGAATCTTTACATGCTTTGATGATTTGTAAGGTTAATCACAAAGAGGCTATAATATTCAGTCACTACTAAATCAGAAATTATATCATGCTGCAGAAACAGACATTTATATTCCAAAGTTTATACATGGTGTCAAGAGTTCCTCAAAGTCATTCTCTATTTTTATAGTTACTTACATCATTAAAATGTTGGCTGGTTTTCATAATATATGGTGTTCTTTCATTTTTATCCAATTTCATCCAGCCCTGCCCAAGAAACTCTCTAGAAATTTAGGTTAAAAAAGAAGAAAAACAAAACAGTTACCAATAAATGAAGTATAAAAACCCATGGCAACTGCATACCAAATGGATTTCAGCTATACCTCATTCTAGCATTCCATTATGCCACTGCTGGAACAGTGAAAAGCCAGAAATACTGTAAAGAACATTTATATTTCTTTCATTTTTCTCTTTTCCTCTGCTCCAGACACTTAGCATTCTAAACCTGTTTAAAACTGCTATTAATGTCACCACAAGAGCTGGAAAGATCAGCCTGCTGTATAACGGGGGTTGAGACAGCATTCACCTTTCCAGATACTGAGCACACCTCCATTATACCTAGCCTGTAGTAACCCAAACCGTAGATTGTAGGTTTGCTCTTAATACACCAAAGACTCTCAACTGGAAGCTAATGCTGAAATATTAACCTGAGATGAAAGCCTCAATGAAAGACTAAGCAGGAATTCATAATTCTATAAAAAAAATATGGCACAGTGAACACACAGTACATACGTAGCAACAGTAATAGAGATATTACTAATTTTAACATTCTTGAACTCAGACTTTCATAATATAAATGGAATATGAGAGAAACAACAACAGAGGTTGGAGATACTATTCAGTTGTGTGTGCAAAATGTTTTGGAGGGATATCAATAGCATGGATCAGCATAGTGCCTAAAATGTTCTTACAAAGTCAGATGTTCTTACAAATCACTCTTTTGAGGATACTTACTCATAAGGTATGCTTCTGAACACTATGTGATCTAAGAGAGTTATTTGCTCTGCAAGCTCCATGGCTGACAAAGTCTCAAAGCACTCCGGTTTTGGACATTCTGACTGCAAAGCACAGGATGGTAATTAACTTCACATGCATGTTAAATAGAACAATATAATATAAATGTTAGGTTATAGAAAAAAAAGGAGTAGTAGGTCAAACAACAACATCATGGGGTTTGATACTGACTTATTGGTATGGAAACTAATGGGAAAGGTCTGAAGTATTATACCAAGGGCATAAAGATACATTGAAGGTATAATACAGGTAGAAGCCTGCGTTCTTCATAACTTTCCACAAAACTGCTTTGCAATACCTACCTTAAATACCACATTAGGCTTGTTTACATCAGTATGCTTAACAGGCTACACAGGAGCACAATGTGGGCAGATACTCAGTTTGTCTAAGAATGGGCCCTCTCAGGGAATATTATACATGGTTCTAAGTAACAATGTTGTTGTGTTGAGGCAAAGATCCTACTGATTCACACCTTGTTTTATATACATGCACATCTTTCCCTGTTTTTTTAATATTGGCAACCACCTAATTCAAACTGAAGTCCAGAAGCTCTGGAAAGCTTATCTTTACCACGCATTTTAAACACGTGTTGTCACTACAGTTTTAAACATCCACATTTATGTTACTGATCTCAAATGGATAAATAAAGGAAAAGGAAAAGCAGCTTGTTACAAATATGGCAGTGAGGCTGCAGGGAGGTTTCATTTTAATGTTTCACATAAAATGCACAACTTTATAAGGGACTGGATATAAAGATGCACTTACCATCTGAATTATGTCCTCTATTTTTAAATGGGCATCATCCTGATCGTCCTGAGAAAGGGCCCTGAAAAATTAAGTGGCAGAACATCCTATATAAAGAAAATTATCTGTGGTTATGAGAATATTTTATCACAGTTCAATGATCATGTTAATTTAAAATAAATGCTAAAGTTGTAGTTGAAAGTCCAATTCAAATATTTCCAGTACTTAACAGTTCACATTTGGTTTTAGAAATAATGTAAAAATGTACTGTACAGTTGTACTGTGAAAATACTGAATTGCTAGGCCTGGGGAATTAAGGCCTGTCGCAAGAATAGTTATGTCACAGGCAGCAGCAACAACACATATACCACTGCATTCTCCCACCAATGTGTCTAAACTCTAACTAGGCATTAGAGGCTTACCCACTGTGACAGAGCACTACCTCCCATTGGACATGCTCCATCTCCAGATGTTGTCCCACTTCTATGAAAACCTATAACACCTCAAGTTTAGCTTCCACATCCATTCAGTACTTGACTTCTATGCTGAGGAGTGCCAAGATAAAATCCAATTGCAAAATTTCCCAATTGGGAACTGGACTAGCACCAGAAAAACAGTGATGGGCAGAGCATCACAAGCTGCTTTTTTTGAGGAAAACATTTGATTGCTAGGTCTCTGAGCTAAATTAGAATTGGCATCCAAAAGGGGAAAAAAAATATATATCTCACAGCCAATTCTCTTAGTCTTCCCTGGCATCATCCAGGTTTCTTAAATTGTTTTTATTAAGAATAAGCCTTTTATCAATGTGCTACCTTGGTGCATAATTATAATATCCTATCTTCTCACTCATTGCTCATTTTTACTTAGCCTGCTAAATTTGTCTGGTAGGAGCTCTTTCATTATGCCCAAAATCTACCTCAACTGAGTTTCAGTCTTAGTAGGGTGCTACTGTAACACAAATAATAAACAATAATAATCATTGCAAAATAATGTTTAATATGCAATTAACCATTAAGTAGTTTGGAATTTAGTTGTTACACAATGAAATAACTACTGTGGCAGGTTGCCATCTCAGAAGTGCATGATGCAATTAAATATGCAGAGAACACCAAGCTGAGAGAGGTTGCAAGCACTCTGCAGGCCACAATAAGAATTCAAAATCACCTTGATAAATTTGAGAAATTATCTTAAATCAATAAGATGAGAATAAATATAAGTGTCTGAATACAAAAAATATCCTTAGGAAGACAAAATCGAATGTTTAAACAAAAAACAGGAAATAACTGGCTAGGCTGGGTGTTGGGACCTAAGAATTATGTTCAGCAACAAACTAGTATGTGATGTTGCAAAAAAAGGCAAGCGTTCTGCTCTACTCAGCCTTAGTTGGGTACTTTGTCCAATTTTGGGCAAGGGTGATTTAGTTACATACTTGGTAAATTAAGTACTGGAACAGACCACCTATGGAAACTGTCATCCTCATTTTTGGTGGGTTTTAGACAAATATCTGTCAAGAGAGCATCTAGTTATACTGATTCTGCCTCAAAACAGAGGGAAAAACTAGGGGGGCTTGTACACGATGGGGGTTTAATCCCCAAGGTTTTATTCTGTGGCCCTAAATTGAAAGGGTGGGACATAAAATAAAACACTGAGGACTAAACTGTTAAAATTTTTCCAATCACATTACAGCAAGGGGCCCGATGTTCTTTTTTTTTTTTTTTGGTTAGAGCCAGAGCCTGCCCACAGAAGGGGAGCGAGCTGCTGGTGAGCTGAGCCGCCCCTGAACTGTTGGAGGGCCCTGGTCCTTCCCTCCATGGTGGAGGTACCCCTCAGGGCCACCTGGGAAGGCTGGTTGTGGGCCAGGTGCTGCCCCAGCTCAGAGGCAGCACCCAACCCAAACCAACTGTTTCCTGAGCCTGGCCAGAGAGCAGCACCTGGCGACCTTCCAGCAAGTTGGCTCAGGGAACGGTTGGATTAGGCCAGGTGCT
Organism: Alligator sinensis; assembly: GCF_000455745.1. Lineage (NCBI taxonomy): Eukaryota > Metazoa > Chordata > Crocodylia > Alligatoridae > Alligator > Alligator sinensis. Next base: position 39,418 of record NW_005842602.1, read on the forward strand.
GCCTCTGAGCCGGAGCAGCACCCAGCCCACTAGCAGCCTACCCGGGCATCCCTGGGGGAGCTGCTGCTGCAGGGGGAAGGACTGGAGCCCCACACAGCTGAGGGGTTGCTCAGCCCCTTGGCAACTCACCCCCCAGCTGTAGGCAGGCTCTGCCAAAAAAAAAAAAAGGATCAGGTGCCTGCTGAAGGCAAAAGCAGTGAGGGGCCTAATTCTTTTTTTCAGTGGAGTCTGCCCGCCTCTCCCACAGCTGGGAAGGGCGAGCTGCCAGTGGGCTGACTGGCCCCTGAGCTGTGGAGGGCCCCGGTCCTTCCCTCCACAGTGGCAGCGCCCCCGGAACTGCCCAGGCAGGTTGCTAGCAGGCCAAGTGTGGCTGCTGAAAGGAGAAGCAGTGAGGATCCCAATCCTTTGGTTCTGTGGCACCTTCCCACCTCTCCTGTGGCTGGGGAGCAATCCAATAGCTGCATCATTGCAATATGCAAAGTTACAAACTAAACTACATCCTGACATAGTTTAGTTTGCAATGATGCAAAGCGATTTAAAACCCCCAAAAGTCTTGTACGTGTACACTGTGATGCCATTAGGCCACACAAAGTGACATTTTCATCATGTGTACCTGTTAATGGCCTCATGCGTACAAGCGCCCTATATGACCAATTCACAGCTCTATAATTCCATAGGAACAGGATTACCCTTTCCTGAGTGGAAAAAGGGTTAAAGGAAAGGATTATAACACTTGAAGATTTTTACTATAAGTTTGAGGTAGAAGGTATACTATGTAGGTGGGGAGGAAGAGTTAGTCCTTCATTCTTCTGTTTTGGGGTGTTGTTGTTTCCTTTCAGTTTGCCAAAGTGAAGGTTGACTAAGTTAAACCTGAATGTAGATACACAAACCAAAAACAAAGAGAAAAGAAAAACAAGTTACAGCATCCAAGAATACTGCTCATCCAAGTTAGAGCCTTCATTTTGGGCCTTTCAAATCCCCACAAAATGTCTTTTCTTCATAGCAAGTCAATCTGTTCTAATTGGGATGCTATGTGGAGTCTTAAATGCTGCTTTTTCAGAGAACACCAGCATGGGGCCAAGGAACATGTAACACCCAGGTTAATCTGTTCATTCTTAAAGCAGCTGATTTTGTGCTTAATTCTTTATGGCAGTGGTGCCCAACTATTTTCCCCCTCGGGCCAGGTGGATGGTGCTCAGTCCTGCCATGGGCTGGATCTGGCTGTTGGGCCTAAACCAGCACACAGGGCGGCGAGGTAGGACCCAATCCAGCCAGGTAGGACCCAGTCCAGCCCAGCCCTGACCTAGCCATGTGGAGTGGGGGAAAAGGGGCATAGCCCAGCCCCAATCTCAGGGTATAGGGAAGGAATAGATGTGGCCTGGCCCTGTTTCAGCTGCATGGAGCTTAGGAGTTTGGCAGTGATGGAGGCATGGCAATATTAACCATGACAATATGCTGAATATGATCCAACAGTGTGCCCTTGTTGCCAAGAAGGCTAATGGCATACTGGACTGCATTGGTAGGAGTGTTGCTAGAAGATCAAGGGAAGTAATTAATTGGATAGGGTGAACAAATTGGAGAAAGTCCAGTGGAGGGCAACAAAAATGTTTAGGGGGCTGGGGCACATGACTTCTGAGGAGACGCTGAGGGAACTAGACTTATTTAGTCTGCAGAAGAGAAGACTGAGAGGGGATTTAATAGCAGCCTTCCACTACCTGAACAGGGGTTCCAAAGAAGATGGAAGTGAACTGTTCTCAGTGGTGGCAGATAACAGAACAAGGAGCAATGGTCTCAAGTTGCAGCAAGGGAAATTTAGGTTAGATACTAGCAAAAACTTTCTCACTAGGAGGGTAGTAAAACACTGGAACAGGTTACCCAGAGAGGTGGTGGAATCTCCATCCTTGGGGCTTTTTAAGACCCAGCTAGACAAAGCCTTGGCTGGGATAGTATAGTTGGAGATTGTCCTACTTTGAGCAGGCAATTAGACTAGATGACCTCCTGAGGTCCCTTCGAACCCTAATTTTCTATAATTCTATGATTTCTTGCCACTGCTTCCTGGCTACCAAATTTCTGGACCCATGAGGAGTCCGCAGTCTGGATACTATGGCTCCACAGGTCATGTTTGGCTTGCAAGCTGGAGGTTGAGCATCCCTCCTCTAGGGTGCTGAATAATGCCATGCATTCTCAACTTCTAACTCACTACTTTTCAGGAGTCACTCATTACCTTGGCAGGATCTGATTGTTACAGGTCAGATCTGGATAAAATACTCAACTGGTTGATACAGCACACATGTATCTGATCACTCCCACTGCCCTGCTTGCCTGAAGTATCTTTTCATCTTTCTGTGAGTTCTTGGTTGGAGGCACATATATACAACATACCTATAATACTAGTATATTGCTACTATTTATTCTCTGAGTGACAGTGGTGTGCCTGGTGGTATAGCAGGGTGATAATGTTGAGTCTCAAATACAGGGGAAACTGCTCAGAATGTTCTTGACCCAGAGAAATATGCTGAGAGGCAATCTGGTCAAAAAGGGCATTTATACACACGCTCTGGGAGTAGGGAGGGGCACTTTACTTAGAGTGGCTCCAAGAGCTGCTCTAATTAAAGTGCCTGGAGTGTCACATGTATCAGCATCCCCGCACTGAAAAATGGTGGTGGGGGGGCTTTAACTGAAGCCTGACAAACAAGCTTTAGTTAAAGCACCCCTGCTGCCATTTTTCAGCCCAGGAATACTGATACATGTGATGCTGGAGTCTACTGGAGCGTGGTAATTACTATACTCCAAGATTAATCAAATCTGCTCCAATGCACTGTAATTACAGTGCATCGGAGCAGCTTTGCTGCACATATATAAGCACCCAAAGGCTCTAAATATTTGACTTTAAACCACTCCTTCTGTTTCTAACACAGAAGCATAGCAGTGTTGAGATTTTGCATAACCATTCTTCTAATCCCTCGTTCTTAAGAGATTCTGGTGGATTTTCTCTAACCCAGTATTCTGAGCAAGAAAAGGCCTCCCTTTTTATTATTAAAAGACTGCTATGTCTTTAGCAGTTAATTATCCATCCCTGCTGCACTGGCATAATTAAGACTACTTGTTCTGATGGCACCAGTAGTAGCTTCCATTCTGTGAGTACCAGGATTTTTAGCATCAGTGCTAGTTTCCAACTATGGAAAAACAGTTTCTTTTCCTTTCAGCTCAAACTCCAAGGTCCATCCCAAGTATCTGAAGCACAAAAGGGTGATGTGGCTAGCTTTGTGTCCTTTGGTTCCCTAGCTTGATGACAAGGTAACTATGCACAGCTTGCCCAACTGGAGGTACACTCTTCTAGGCCCATTGCAAATCACCTTAACCACTCTGCTACCATGTCCCCCAGCCTCAGATTTATGGCTTAGAAACCTGAATAGGGATGATGTTTTCTTTCACTGAAAGAAATGCATTTCTCTCTCTACAGTTACTTTGATGGTGAGGAGAAAGTTCAGGTTCAGGTCAGAAGAGAAATGGCAAAGAGAAAGAAAAGTGTTCTTCATCCAAGAGACAATTCATCTCTCACTGAGAATGAAATAGAATTCCCTATCTAAGTTTATCCTTTGGAAATGAAGGTACTAGATGAAAAATAATCAACTTTCTCTTTCATGTCTCCTACATTTAAACAAGTCTTAACTTCTTTTCCAAATACTTCAGATACTGGTTATTTTCATCTACAAGAAACTTCTTTAAAGGTCTGAATTAATACAAGCTAACTAACTTCTCATTCTCTTATCTGTCAATATGAAAGAAAAATTAAACATGTTAGCTAAGGGTTTTGAAATGTATTGTCCAATGGTGCAATAGGCTTGCTCACCTACTTAAAACTGTAACTCTCTATATTTCAAATACATTTTGATGTTAAGGATGAAATATTTCTTAAGCAATGATCTTTTTGAAGATGGGGCTGTTTATCAGCCAAAACTATTCACTGTAGTATGAATCCAGCCCATACTTTACACATGGTTGCTTGGTTCAGTGTTTGCAACCTGTTTGTATCTCAATAGCACTGAAATTTTGCCCAGAGTTTCAGGTTTACTTACTAAGTCATATTAAACCTCAAGCCCTATTTCCAGCAGAAAACATTTCAGCAAGACCTACTTGGTTTTAAGGAATAATATATTTTTAAAAAGCTTTTCTGCCCTGCGGAGATGTCCTGTCAGCCTGGTCAACCAATAATTCTTCATGCAAAGAATACCAGCTCTGCTGCTTGTTGACTTGAAGATGCATGGAGCACTTTACAAGTAAACACAAACAGCTTCTTTGCCATCCAGTTTTCCCTAGAGGTGACCATAAGACTTTCTTTTTAACACTAAAATCTGCTTGTGAAATATATATTCTACCCTACCCATTTACAAGCTGGTGGAAGAATGAAAGGAACCACTGGCTGTGGCCAGATGAATGCAGATGTGCGATATGAGGCACCACAGAGCCATCTGCAGTGCCCCACACTGCACATGCAGGCATTATCCGCACTGCTACCATGCAGGGAGTTTTTTTGACCCTGGGATATCCTTAAAAAAGTGGGGCATGCCTTAAAAAAGTGGGGCAGCACCCATGGAGGCAGTGTGCACCACCCAAAATCAGACCCTGGCCTGCCAGAGCCACATTGGCTGCCAGCCAGGCTCCCAGCTGCAGGAGTAATGCAGCTGCTGGGAGGCCCCCAGGACTGGTGAGGCCAGCACAGTTGCTGGCCTTAGCCTCCCCTACCCAACCTGCGGTAACCTGCTGCACACGTGAGGGCACTGCCTCCATGTGCGCTGCCCCACTTTTTTAAGGCGTGGCACAGGTGCTCCCTGCGGACAAGCAGCAACGGTACAAGGTGTCACTGCTTCTTGTCCCTGGGGAAACAAATGTCTGCACTTGTGTGGATGTGGCCATTGAAGCCCAATTTTCAAAGAAAGGCATGTGTAAAAAGGTGGGCTGGAATATACATATACACCTACCATTGCTGGGTCTGTCTTCAAAAGTGATCCACCTGTAGCTGGTCAGTGGATTGTGCCTGAACATTAGCTCAAGGCTCAGAATCCCTGGGAAATCTGTGACTTTTTCTTGACTCCCAGAATGCTCCAGGTGAGGTCACATTTAGAGACACTGGGCATGTGTAGACAAAATGGGGGCCCTAAATTGAAGCGGTGGGTTTTTAAAAACACTGTTTCAATTTAGGGCCATTAAACCTGGGGGATGTCATGCACACACCCGACATATCTGCCTCTCCAGAGGTGGGGAGGGGAGGGTAAGCTGCTGGCGGGTGGAGCGGTCCCTGGGCTGTGGGGAGGGCTGGTGCTTCCTTCCGTGGCAGCAGTGCGCCCCCCCTCCAGGTGACACCTGCCTGCAGGCACCTGGCTCAGGCAGATCCAGGGGGCAATGCAGCCACGAAGGGAAGCACCAGGCCCCCGCACAGCTCTGACAGTCAGGCAGACTTCAGGGGGGAAAAAAAAAAGATCAGGCTCGCCGCTTTTTTTTTTTTCCCTCTCTGGTGTGGAGCCTGCCTTCCCGCAGAGTCCCTGAGCTGCATGGAGCCTGGTGCTTCACTCCACAGCTGTAGGGGCAGCAAACTAAAACTGCTCAGAGAAGATTTAGTTTGCTGCGCCCCAAGTCATATAAGGTGCATTATGCTGCTGAGTTTGCTAGAGTGGCTGTAATTAATGCACAAAATGCCACCATGGCATGCAAACACCGACACCACTAAAGCAGTACAAAAGCAGCTAGCCCACTTTAAAGTGTCATGCACACATGCCCTTGGTTTCATCTACACACAGACACTGCTGCTAATTTTACCCTCAGTTCTTTCCACTTCCTGAGAATACAGAGTAGACTATAAAGAAGAAGAATGTGAGGAAAGTACATCTGATAATTAGAGCTGGACAAAAGTAAAAAATTCTGTTTCATGATAAATTTGAGATTTTACTTTCTCTTTCATGAAAAAACAGGAGTGAGTACAGTTAGTACACTCTTCTGAAACTTGGAACAACAGGGCTGTCCAACTGGTGGTCTGTGGGCCACGTACCATCCATAAGGGACTAATTTGCAGCTCCTAGGCTCTCACCCTCCCTCCTACAGCTTCTGTATCTTGTCATGGCCTTGGTGCAAGGAGCCCACAGGAAGAACATAGGAGGAGCCCAGAGCTAGAGTTGCCCACATGACAGGGGAACCTGTGGCTGGGGAGCCAAGGAAGAGGCTGGGATCATAGAATCATAGAAGTAGGGTTGGAAGGGACCTTGTAGATCTTCAAGTCCGACCCCCTGCCTGGGCAGGAGGAAAACAGGGCTCAAATGACCCCAGTCAGGTAGGCATCAAACCACTTCTTAAAGACCCCCAGGGTAGGAGCCAGCACTGCTTCCCTAGGAAGTTGGTTCCAGATCCTAGCTGCCCTAACTGTGAAGTAGTTCTTACGGATGTCTAATCTAAACCTACTCTCCAACAACTTGTGGCTGTTATTCCTTGTTATCCTGGGGGGCGCTAGGGGAAACAAGGTCTCCCCCAAACCCTTCTGGTCCCCCCTAGTGAGTTTATAGATGGTTACCAGGTCCCCCCTCAGCCTTCTCTTGTGAAGGCTGAACAGGTTCAGGTCGGACACAGTACTCCAGCTGCGGCCTGACCAGGGTCGCGTAGAGGGGGAGGATCACCTCCTTGCCCCTACTTGAGATGCACCTGTGGATGCACAATAGGGTCCGGTTAGCCCTGCCGACCGTGACCTCGCATTGTCGGCCCATGTTCATCTTGGAGTCAATGATGACTCCAAGATCCCTTTCTGCCTCCGTGCTCTCAAGAAGGGAGTTTCCCATCTTATAAGTGTGCTGCTGGTTACTACTGCCCAAGTGCAGCACCCTGCACTTGTCAGTATTGAAACGCATCCTGTTTTTGTTAGCCCACCCCTGCAACCTATCCAGGTCTTGCTGCAGTCTTTCCCTCTCTACTAGCATGCCCACCTCACCTCACACCCACAGCTGCACTAGCAGGACAGCAGAAACGCACCTGTGGCTCATACTGATGAGGTCCATTGGTAATGCAACCCCAGGCTGCTTAGAAGCTGGAGATCCTTGACATGGAATATTAGCTAGTTTGAGGTAGAACTCTTTTCCCCGCTTCCTCACTCCTATCCTGGGCCCAAGAAAACTTCCAAACAAAATTTTATTTGAAATTGAAAGATTTTCACAAAAAACGTTAGTTTTGAAATTGCAATTCCCAAGAAATTTTTTGTGTGCATCAAAAAAGCACAACTGGCTTTACTTGTAATTCTTTGCACTCCAAGAACAATAACTACAGGTGAATACTTTCTCTTCTTTCTTTGAGTATTGTCAGATTAGAATTCTATATTTCAGAGAACAAAATCCCTTTTCAAAGAAGGGATAAGAGAAGATTAATTGAACAATGTCAGCTCTTTCAAATACAGTATTAGAATTTGAGGTCAAGAGATTAAAGCTATGCAGAAGGATGAACTATTGGGTAACAGCTCTATACATCTCTACCACAGGACAGTCGGCCCTGGGAGCTCTCTCAGGCTACCTACCTATAGGACTAAATGATCCATTTCTTAACAAGTGTTGCAAATTTATCCCTCTCCTAACACTGCAAGTGTAAACAATATACACTTTAGGAGACTCAAGGAATAATTTTGTTCTCTTACAATAGTAATTAAAAATCCTCTTAGGATTCAAAACTTGTAATGCCCCAGAATAATGAACGGTAGAAAAAAGGTACTGGTAATTTAGAAATCTGATTCGATGAAAATTAGTTATCATTAAGGGTGCAAACAGAAGTGACAATTTTCACCCAATCTGAACACAGAAAGCAGTTTATAGCTGTGACCAAACACAAGTGCATGGCTGCAGACAACTTAAAAAATGAACAATCAGGTGAAAATCTGAAGCGGGGGGGCAGCTCCAATTCACCTACCCCACCCTTCAGCACCAGCTGGGGAGCCTCCCCAAGAATAAGCTCCCTCCACTGCCTTTCCCCCTTCCCATTCTGAAAACAGTAAACACTGGTAGAGAGCCATGGCTGTCGCTTTGGGAACCTGGCTGGAGACTCCCAGCCCACAACTAGATTCCCCTCCCCCCTAGAACCAACAGTAAACTTGTGTTTGCTCTTGGGTAATGGTGTAACTCAGAGTGCTTTGCAGAACAGGTTCTGAGTTACAGCTGGGAGCTGCACTTCTGTCTGCACCTTAAGTGGATGAAGTTGGGGTAAGGGCAAGACACCTCCCTTTTTCTGATATCAGTAGGGGGTCATTCATTGAAACACCAATTTTTCCGAGCTACAAGAAACAAAACCTTGCTTGTAAGCGGCCTAAGAAATGGAATCCTCAGAGGACATAACTACATAAGACATTTATTGCGAAACTAATTAGCTCCACAGTAAACATCTCAGCATCTACATGTGCACCCCTATTAGGATGCAGGAAACTAATAAACTCTGCAGTATTTACAAGTACTACCCTGCTGCAGAGTTTTTTCATGCACAGCATCACATATGTAGACACTAACCCTTCTGGCTGGGGCATGAGGGTGCTTCAGTGAGGGGGCTGCCTACCAGCTATCCCCATACTGAAGCACTCTTGTGCCCCAGCCAGCCCCTCTGCAGCACAGCGAGCCCGATCGGAGCAGCCCCAGGCTGGCAGATGGACTCCCGGGGCCCCCTGCCAGCCGAGGCTGCTCTGACTGGGCTCCATGTGCTGCACATGAATAAAATCCAGAGCTGATTGGTCCAGAGTTAATTGCTCCTAGGCGAATGTTCAAATGGTGCAGCTAGGAGCAAAATATTCCAGAGCAATAAGCTCTGGAATTTATTCATGTGCACTAATTGCATGTGTAGATGTACCCAACGAGTAATAACAGAGAAAACACTCCCCTACGCCTAAATTTAGGAAAAATCTATTACGTCATTCGATTTGACTAATTCCAGAATTAGGCTTGGAGTCAGGAATGGCACAGTAGGGAGAAGCCATATCTAAATGTCAGGGAAGAGAAACTAATGTTCACCACTAATCCCTTCCTCACATTCAGCACTGATCCTTTCCTCACACTATACCTTAATTTTTAGACCTGGGAACCTGTTTATCAGTACCCACACACCTGGAACTTTGCATTTGGGTACAAGAGAACTTTGGTGCCATTAACTTTAGATTTCTTAGAGGTGACTCAAACACCAGGGGACAGGAGCAGCGTCTCCTCTTTTACTTCTCTAGATTTCTTGATTCCATTGAAAATAATTGTAGAACTGAGTCAGAGGTAACCTAATCAGCCTCTCAAACCTTCCAAATTTTCCTAACACCAATGATTTCTTTCTTTTGGGTATCTCTGTATTGAGATTTTAAAGAAGGGAGTGAAGTCAGTTCCAACTCTGAATCAGCAATAAGATGACAACTTGAAGGACCAGAAGGAGACCTTACCACAGCAGCAACTGGCAATGTATGTGTAAGAGGTCACACCCCCATAAACAGTCTTGCATAGAATCACTGTGCAAGTGTCCAGAGTTTTTCAGAGGGTCTGGGATTTGGTTCATTGCAGAAGTTATCTCCCAAGAGGAATGTAATCTACAGACAATACTTGTTCAGAAGTTCTTGTCAGTACAAAATGGAAGAAGTCTAAAAAAATGTGCTCACAACTTTATGGTCGGGGGAGAGAACTGAATGTTTGCATATGCATGGGTTGGGGCGAGAGATTACACAAATCGTGATTTTATACATTGGAACCTACAAATCAAGGCTAGTGGAAGAGTAAGGAAAGGCTCATCCTTATTTAATTGGCAGGTGACAATACACATAGGTCTTGGGAGGAAACTGACTACTGTTTTGTTGTTTTGTCTTTTCAGTTTGCCACATAAGTGTATTGAGATTTTAGATAAAACTGCACAATTTTTTTTTTTATTTTAAAACTATCCTAAGAGCTGGAAACCCATTTTATTCACATGAATTAAAAGTTCTGGTGTACGGTCCTTCCTTCCTTCTCATGTACCTTCTTGTTCAAATCTGACACTGCTACACTAAGCACTTCTGCTATTGCCTCTAACTTGCAACCTTTGGGCTGTCAACTGTCTCTTAGTGCCTGCACCACCCCAACCCCCTGGTGAAGGGTTGTGATGTTTGACAAGGGGCACATCTACATGAGATGTTTACTGATGCAGATGTCTCTGCATCTACATGTGTGCCTCTATTAGGGTGCATGAAACTAATAAACTCCACAGAACTTGTAAAAACAAGTACTAGCCTGCTGTGGAGTTTTCTTGTGTGCAGCAGCACACATGTAGATGCTGCCTGGCTGGCCAGGTCACAAGGGGGCATCAGTGTGGGGGCGGCCTGCTGGCTAGCCCCACACTGAAGCAACCTCGTGCCCTAGGCAGCCCCTCTGCAACACACTGAGCCCAGTCGGAACAGCCCTGGGCTGATGCCAGCCAGGGCTGCTCTGACCAGGCTCAATGTGCTGAGCAAGAATAAACTCCAGAGCAATATACTCCAGAGTTTTTTGCTCCCAGGCACATGCTCAAGCAACATGCCCAGGAGCAAAAAACTCTAGAGCAATAAGCTCTGGAGTTTATTCGTGCACATCAATTGCATGTGTAGATGCACCCAGGCTGAATAATTTTTTACCAAAACCAGAATTGTCCTGATTCTGTTTTGCAAGATTGTGGAGGCATTTTAGAGGCATAAAATCTTGTGGAATTAATTTATCTTAACCAGCTGACTACTGCTAAATTCATAATGTATATACTGTATAGCAAACACCTGTCTATGTCTGCTAAATATAGACCCAAAGAGTTTTAGTACACACACCTTGTATAATGCAAGACCCTGTGTGACAGCACCATTTACCCATATATTACAACCTCACAATCTACTGACTACCTTAATGTCAGTTTAAATCATCCACACTATCATCTTAAAATTTATGCGACTTTCATCTATAAGTTCCCAAATAACTTCACAATATAAAAACGATGTGCATGGATTGTTTTTAGAGAAAGTTTTAGCTGCTGATGAAACAAAGTCACATATAGCATGAAATACAGCAACAGCTCAACATCACAGAACAGCAACACAGTATAATTGTTGTTAGCAAATGCATTTAATTAGATGGTATGTAAACACTCAAAGTAGGAACTGGTTAGCACACAAGGGTTAGGTAGAGACATCCAAATAAGTATGGCTGAGTTCTGTCCTGGTTTTCCCCATCAGACTTTCAGAAAACCTGTTTAATTAACAAGTAATACAAATAATTTAATCTTTGGAAAGGAAACTAGTTTTCAGGCAAAATCAGTGCACTTTTTTTTCTTTTTTGTGTGTTGGATGACTACCATGCCAAATAGAATTACCTGATAAAAGACTGAAAATCATGAATTTTTCTGTGTTGGCAAGTATCTGTTAGTATCCAAGCATGTACATTGGTATGGTACCAAGAAAAGGTTCAGCCTTTTGTTCTAGAGACGGGATTATCCGTTGTCTGTCACATAAAAGTAGGAGACAGGAGTGAATTAACATTTAAAAGGACTTTCATTCCCCTAATGCCAGATGAAGGCTGGAAACAGCTCAGCAATGATGAGGCGTGTCCCAGCATGGTTTCACTACATTATCTCTGTGTTTAGAGAGAAAGCAGGTAGGGAAGGCCATACTTGGCATCCTCAGGAGTACCATGGAAGCAGCATAGACCTAGCTTTAGAGCCCCTTTATTATGCTCTTATTCTTTTTACTTGGTGTAAAGGGACTAGCAGGGTAGATAAGATCTCACTCCTGTTCACAGCAAGCAAACAGTTGTCCCATTACCATCTGTTTGAGAATTTGCTGCTGTATCTAGTGATGACTGTTAATTACATTAGCTGAAAGCCTCTGATAAAATGAGTTATTGTAAAGACTGGCTTCTGATTTTTGTCAACTGCTGATTTCAAAGGTAACCTGCATTGAGATTTAGGTTTTCTTTTCGCACCTTCTTTTTGTAATGCCATATCTACATCTATATCCATCCAAATCCATATCTATATTCACATTGGAAAGATATTCTTCTAAACCAGAAAGCCTAGTATGTTCTTTAAATGACGTTAGGCGTGGCAGTTTGTTTGAGCCTTGGGCTTTGCAAGTTTCAGTCCAATATATACTTGTTAACATTTCCTGAACACGTTTAATGAAATCATTAATGCAGCTTTTAGACCAGTGATTCTCAGTCAGGATGCTGTGACATCCTGGAGTGCCTTGAGATCCTTTCAAGGATGCCATGGCATGCCACACAATAATAGCACTGTGAGATATGCAAACATGAGTCACAAGATAAACCCAGAAATTTCAAATAGGAATCCATAGTGTTAAGAACATTCTGAGCTATTGTGAGCTGAATTCTTCATAACAGAATTGCTCTATTTTTCTGTAACCAAAAAGCAAGTGAAAACTAAGAGCTGACTTTTATGAAGAGTGCCTTGAGTCTAAAAACATTGAGAACCACTGATTAGACTAACACAGTATTAACTGGCAATACTAGAATTTGTCTTTTGGGCAGGTGACAAGCTTCAAAAGTTTGTCTGTACTGTTCTAACAAAAAATCAGATTTGTAATCATAGATTTATAGATAATTAGGGTTGGAAGGGACCTCAGGAGGTCATCTAGTCCAGCTCCCTGCTCAAAGCAGGGCCATCCCCAACTAGATCATCTCACTTAAAGCTTTGTCCAGCCAGATATTAGAAACCTCCAAGGATTCCTCTGAGGGTTTAGAACAGGCTTTCCGCAGAGGTGGTAGAGTCACCCACCCTGGCAATCTTCAGAAAGTGTCTTGATGCCCATCTTGTTGGGGTCATCTGACCCCAGCAGTCTTTCCTGCCCAAGTGCAGGGGGGGATAGACCCGATGATCTGTAAAGTCCCTTTCAGCCCCTAAAAACTATGAAATGACAAAAACTATGAGGCAGAATCAAACTAAGTTATGCATTTTTCTGTAAGTGCCGTAGCTTAGCTTGATAACAAACAGAACACACATTCACCTTCTGGTGAGGGAGCAAATCTTAGAATGGATTCTGCCATTTTAAACCAGTCAATATGTGCCAAACCTCTGTTCTGTTACAGGTATAGACTGGTTTTGTGTGCTGAACATTTGTTCTACTATGCATACAGACCAGTTTCCGATCACTTATACCAGTAAAAGTTTAATGTTTATACCTGACCTAGAGTTAATAACTTTGCCATTCTTCTTAAAAGGACTGGAGGATTTTTAATAACTATAATTACTTGGGACCTTAGTTTCACACCTCTTTGGAAATGACCAATCTCATTTCGTGCTATGACCAGGTGACATATCACCTGGACAAAGGGGAGAGGTTGATGTCATATATTTGGACTTTAAAAACCTTTGACCTGGTGTCCCATGATGTCCTCATGGAAAAATTGGGCAACTGAAGTCTTGACTACTCTACAGCCTGATGGCTGGGGAACTGGCTCTGATGTCGGACCCAGAGAGTGGTAGTTGATGGAACTGAATCAACATGGTACTGAGTGACTAGTGGTGTCCTCCCCTAAGGCGATCCGCTGGCTGGGGAAATGGCTCCGTGGTCGGGCTCAGAGGGTGGTGGTTGACAGAAGTCAATCGTCATGGTGCGCTGTGACCAGTGGGGTCCCTCAAGGCTCTGTCCTTGGCCCAACACTATTCAACATCTTCATTAATGATGTGGACATTGGTATCAGAAGCAGACTGGCCAAGTTTGCTGATGACACCAAACTTTGGGGTAAAGCGTTCACACCTGAGTACAGGAGGGTGATCCAGGCTGACCTTGACAGGCTCAGGAGATGGGTGGATGAGAACCTGATGGTGTTTAAAACCGAAAAATACAAGTTTCTCCACCTTGGGAAGAAAAACCTGCAGCGTGCTTATAGGCTCGGCAGTGTTATGCTAGCTAGCACTACGGACGAAAAGGACTCGGGGGTCATGATTAACCACAAGATGAACATGAGCCTTCAATGTGATGCTGCTGCTAGTAAAGCAAGCAAAACACTGGCTTGCATCCATAGATGCTTCTCAAGTAAATCCCAGGACGTCATTCTCCTGTTGTACTCGGCGTTGGTGAGGCCGCAGCTGGAGTACTGCGTCCAGTTTTGGGCTCCACAATTCAAAAAGGATATGGAGAAGCTCGAGAGAGTCCAGAGGAGAGCCACGCGCATGATCAGAGGTCAGGAAAACAGAGCTTATGATGAGAGGCTGAGAGTCATGGGACTTTTCCACCTGGAAAAGCGCAGGCTCAGGGGTGATCTGGTGGCCACCTATAAGTTTATCAGGGGTGCTCACCAGGATCTGGGAGAATGCCTGTTCACCAGAGCACCCCATGGGATGACAAGGTCGAACGGTCACAAACTCCTCCATGACCATTTCAGGCTGGACATAAGGAAGAACTTCTTTACTGTCCGAGCCCCCAAGATTTGGAATAGACATTTGGATGTTTATCTTGCTGGGATCCTATGACCCCAGCTGACTTCCTGCCCCTGGGGCAGGAGGCTGGACTCGATGATCTTCCAAGGTCCCTTCCAGCCCTAATGTCTATGAAATCTATGAAGGCCCTGTTCTTGGACCTGTACTCTTTAATGTCTTCATAAACGATCTGGACACTGGTATCAAAACCAGACTGGCTAAGTTCGCTGATGACACCAAACTTTGGGGAAGAGTGTCCACACTTGAGGACAGGCTGGTGATCCAAGCCAACCTTGATAGGTTTGCAAGGTGGGCAGATGAAAACCTCATGGCATTCAATACAGAGAAATGCAAGGTGCTCCACCTCAGGAATAAAAATCCGCATCATACTTATAGGCTCGGCAATACTACACTCACTAGCACCATGACCATAATACTGCAGCTGGCAAAGCGAACAAAACTCTGGCTTGCATCTACCGATGCATCTCAAGCAAGACCCAGGATGTCATCCTCCCGCTGTACTCAGCGTTGGTGAGGCCACAGTTGGAGTACAGCATCCAATTCTGGGTTCTACAATTTAGGAAGGAGGTGGAGAAGCTTGAAAGGGTATAGAGGAGGGCCACGTGCAAGATCAGAGAGCAAAAGAACAGGCCTTTTGAAGACAGGCTGCGAGCTATGGGACTCTTCAGCCTGGAAAAGCGCAGGCTCAGAGGTGACTTGGTGGCAGCCTATAAGCAAATAAGGGGTGTGCATCAGGATCTGGGGGAATGCCTGTTCACCAGAGCACCACAGGGGATGACAAGTTCCAACAGTCATAAACTCCTGCAAGACGGTTTTAGGCTGGACATAAGGAAAAACTTCTTTACTGTCTGAGCCCCCAAGGCCTGGAACAGAGTCCCCACAGAGGTGGTGCAAGCACCTACTCTGGACACTTTCAAAAAACATTTGGACGTTTATCTTGCTGGGATCCTTTGCCCCTAGCTGACTTCCTGCCCCTTGGGCAGGGGGCTGGACCTGATGATCTTACAAGGTCCCTTCCAGCCCTAATGTCTATGAAATCTATGAAAAGCACGGTATGCTTTTTTCCCCGGCCTCAAACAGAGACTTTAGTGCATTATTCACTCACAGGAAATAGTGTCACATGATAAAACATCAATACCTCTTTCTAGAGCACCTAGTTGATCCCTGAAACTCTCCTGAAAATGGTATTAATGCTTGCTGTTTAGTCTGAGAGATCTGTCAGGAAGGATCAGGGTAAAGGTTGAATGCAAAGTAAAAGAGAAGATGGTTTTGCAGGAGAAGAACTCAGAAGATCTGTATTCTCTTCCTGATGATGCCAAGATTTCTTATGTGACCTTGAGTAAATCACTGTAGCTGTGTTTTAATTCCCCACTTTTAAATTGAGGATGATAATATTTCTACTACCTCCAGATAGAGAATATATCTCTAACAGAGGAAACTGAAAAAATGCTATGCAGAACATGAAAAAAAAGAATGAAATGTGGAATTTTTGTTTTGTTCCAAAATTTTGCTGGAATGTTAAATGTTTTAATAAAA
Source organism: Alligator sinensis (assembly GCF_000455745.1). Lineage (NCBI taxonomy): Eukaryota > Metazoa > Chordata > Crocodylia > Alligatoridae > Alligator > Alligator sinensis. Next base: position 55,387 of record NW_005842602.1, read on the forward strand.
AAACAAATTTTTCAGAATATTTTAGATTTTAATTCCAGTATGCCTTTTTCTCCCCTCCTTTTCCTTTTTTCAGCTTCTTCAAACTCATCTTTTGGGAGTTTCCACTTTTTCATTTGGATCATTTTTACCAAATTTCATGAAACATTTTGGCCATATTACGGCCAAAGGTGATTTTTCATTAATAAAAATGGTTAACGGAAAAATTTGACCAACTTTACTTATTAATGTGTCTGATGTGCTCAGATACAACAGTAATGCATGCCATAAAAAATCACAGGAAAAGAAATATGCATAATTTAAAAGAGCAATTGAGCAAAGAATTACAGTGGGAGGAATTTACTCACAAGGCCCATGGCCAGACGAGTGCAGTCATGTGGTATACAGCACCGAAGACCTGCCTGCGGCACCACACACACCGCACATTTCCTGTGCTGAGACCTTGCAGATTTACCCCTGGTAAATCCTGGGGTCAAAAAACCCACATAGAAAAGTGGGGCAGTACATGTGGAGGCAGCGTGTGCCGCCCAAAACCAGAGCCTGGCTGGCCAGAGACACACTCCGGCTGCCAGCCAGGCTCCTAGCTGCAGGAATGATGTGGCTGCAGCTTCCCCAGCCCCCAGGGCTCCAGGTAAGGCTGCTGGGGCCAGCCCAGTTGTTGATCCCAGCATCCCCTTCCTCACCCGGGGTAACCTGCTGTGGGCCAGAGGATGCATGGTATGGGCATTCCCTGGGGACAACTAGCATCAGCATAAGTTGCACCATTGCTAGTTGTCCCAGGGAACCAAACATCCGTGCTCATCTGGACATGGCCAAGTAGTTTAAGAATAATCTTTGATCTAATTTTTTTTAAACAAATAATTAATTTTTTAGGCAGCAAGTTAACAGAGTTAACATATAAGCTTAACTCATTAACTCAAGCCAACTGGAAAGCCTGCTGTGCCCTCGCTTCCCCAAAGCCCCACAGTGACCCCCTGCAGCTGCGGAGCACCCTGCCAACCCCCAACACAGCCAGAGGTAAGCGGGGCTTGTGGTGGGAGGGGGTTAACCCCAGGCAGTGGGAGGAGGCAGCTGAGTGGGCCGAGGAGGGTCTCGCCCCGTCCCGGCCCCTACTTTGCCCAGCCCCCCCAGGGAGCCACGTGACCGGAGCCTCGTGAACAGGCCGCACAAACAGGCATACTTGTCTGCCTGGCACATGAGTTTGCACAGGAGGGTGAGCAGGAGGGCCCGAGGCCCTGCCTGTGCACCGCCTTGGGTAGGCATTCCTAGCTGTAGCTGGCTCACCAGCAGCACGACACGGACGGGGACACACCGCACCCTGAGGGTCCCCTCGGGACCTGTAACCTGCCCCCCTCTGGCTCCTCAGAGACCTCTACCCAGACAGAGCCCATGGTTCGGGGTTCCATGCAGACGGAGCCTCTGGCTCTTGGCTGCGGGGGCTGCCTGTCACTTTTTCAGGCTCTGGGGCCCGGGAACATGGCCACCTCCCCTTGTGAGGTCTGCTCCCTTTTGGAGGAGCTCCATGCTGCAGTCCAGAGACTGCGTGTCATCAGGGACTGTGAGCAGGAGATCGACTCCTACTGCTAGGCCCTTCTCCTCTGGGAGATGGAGGGTAGACCATGGTCTCCCTCCAGGACAAGGGAGGACTCAGGGACCTCCCTATTCTGTGCAGCCAAGGGGATGGACCAAGGTGGTCAAGGGATGCAAGCCCCGCCACACCAAGGTCCCCCCATCGCTGGAACTTTGCAACAGGTACAAACCTCTTGCAGCCCCAGCAGAGCCTGCTAAGTTGCCAGCTCCTGCAGACAACATGGGCTCTACTGTAGCTACCACCGCAGCTCTCCTTAAGACAAAACGCAAAGTGTTTGTCGTGGGAGACTCCATCCTGAGGGGGACTGAGGGGGAAATCTGCTTCCCCGACCCCTTAGCCCGAGAAGTTTGCTGCTTCCCAGGAGCCCATATCCGAGGCATTGCGGAGAAGATCCCTAAGCTCCTCCAGCTCACTGACCACTATCCTCTGCTCCTTATCCATGTGGGCACCAATGACATGGCTCAGAGTGCTCCCAGCTAGGTCATGAAGCGCTACAGGGATTTGGGAGTGGGGCTAAAGGGTCTGGGGGTGCAGGTGGTGTTTTCTTCGATCCTCCCAGTCTCGGGCTACGGGCTGAGGAGGGAGAGGAGGATCCAGGTAGTAAACTAAAGACTGTGGTGCTGGTGTCATCAGGAAGGCTTTGGCTTCCATGACCACAGCCTGCTCTTTGGTGAGAAAGGCAGCGAGCTGCTGGGAAGGGACAGCCTCCTCCCCACTGGGGAGGAGGCTCTTCTCAGCCAGACTGGCTGACCTGCTCCACCACGCTTTAAACTAATTTCGCCGGAGGATGGGGGGGACTACCGCCACTGCTGGGCGGCTAAGCAACCCTTGCAAAGCTAATAGGCCAAGGCACTTAAGGGAGCCCACCCTTGCCCCAGCCCTGGAACAATCTGTAGGCAAGGGAAGCGCCCCCCAA
>NW_005842602.1:58658-72989 GCF_000455745.1 Alligator sinensis
GCGATCCTCAATGCACAAGCTAATGCTATTCCATCTCGGAGGAAAGGGAGCAAAAGGGCACAGCCAGCCCCTTGGCTCTCTAGGGAACTAGCGGACCTCCTGCAGCTAAATAAAAAGATCTACAAAGGATGGAGGACGGGATCCACCTCCAAGGAGGAATATTCCGCACTGGTCCGGACCTGCAGGGAGCAAACCACGAAAGCCAAGGCTGCAACTGAACTCCAACTAGCTACAAGTATCAAGGATTAAAAAAAGTCCTTTTTTAGATATGTGGGGAGCCAGAGGAAAAGTAAGTGCAACATTGGACCCCTGCTAAACCAGATGGGACAACTGACACCCAGGAAAAAGCCAACCTACTAAATGGGTACTTTGCATCGGTCTTTCACCAGTCCCATGGGACGCCCCTGCCCATTAAGGGACAGGGAGGCCCGGGTGAGGAAGATTGCTTGCCCTCCATCAATGCTGACCTCGTGAAAGAACACCTTGAGAGGCTGGACACCTTCAGGTCAACCGGCCCTGACAGTCTGCACCCCAGGGTACTCAAGGAGCTGGCTAGCATCGTAACTCAGCCCCTGGCATGGATCTTCATGAACTCCTGGTGCTCTGGTGAAGTGCCCGAAGACTGGAAGAAGGCCAGTGTGGTGCCTATCTTCAAGAAAGGGAGGAAAGTGGATCCGGCAAACTACAGGCCCATCAGCCTGACTTCTATCCCGGGAAAGGTCTTAGAAAAGATTATCAAAGAGGCCATTCTTAATGGACTGGCTGATGACAACATACTGAGGGATGGCCAGCATGGGTTTGTTGCGGGTAGGTCTTGCTTGACCAATCTTATTTCCTTTTACGACCTATCACCCGGACAAGGGAGAGGAGACTGATGTCGTATATCTTGACTTCCAAAAAGCCTTCGATCTGGTATCCCATGATCACCTCTTGGCAAAACTGGCCAACTACGGCCTCAGGTCCACCACAATCTGCTGGCTGGGAAATTGGCTCTGTAGTTGGACCCAGAGGGTGGTGGTTGATGGATGTCAATCGTCATGGTGCCCTATGACCAGTGGGGTCCGTCAAGGCTCTGTCCTTGGACCTATATTGTTCAACATCTTCATTAATAATGTGAACACTGGAGTCAAAAGCGGACTGGCCAAGTTCGCCGATGATACCAAACTTTGGGGCAAAGCATCCACACCTGAGGACAGGAGGGCGATCCAGGCTGACCTTGACAGGCTCAGGAAATGGGCGGACAAGAACCTGACGGTGTTTAATATCGAAAAATGTAAGGTTTTCCACCTTGGGAGGAAAAACCTGCAACATGCTTATAGGCTTGGCAGTGCTACGCTGGCTAGCAATATGGATGAAAGGGACTTGGGGGTCATGATTGACCACAAGATGAACTTGAGCCTTCAATGTGATGCCGCGGCTAGTAAAGCAAGCAAAACGCTGGCTTGCATTCATAGATGCTTCTCAAGCAAATCCCAGGACGTCATTCTCCTGTTGTACTCGGCCTTGATGAGGCCACAGCTGGAGTACTATGTCCAGTTTTGGGCTCCACAATTCAAAAAGGATGTGGAGATGCTTGAGAGAGTCCAGAGAAGAGCCACGTGCATGATCAAAGATCAGGAAAACAGCTCTTACGATGACAGGCTGAGAGCTACGGGACTCTGCAGCCTGGAAAAGCGCAGGCTCAGGGACGATCTGATGGTCACCTATAAGTTTATCAGGGTGTTCACCAGAGCACCCCAATGGATGACAAGATCGAACAGTTATAAACTCCTGCAAGACCGTTTCAGACTGGACATAAGGAAGAATTTCTTTACTGCCTAAGCCCCCAAGGTCTGGAATAGCCTGCCATTGGAGGTCATTCAAGCACCTACTTTGAATGCCTTCAAGAGACATTTGGATGCTTATCTTGCTGGGATCCTATGAGCCCAGCTGACTTCCTGCCCCTGGGGCAGGGGGCTGGCCTCGATGATCTTCCAAGGTCCCTTCCAGCCCTAATGTCTATGAAATCTATGAAATCTCTTGCCATTAACATTCAACTCTTTTTTCCTTCAAGCTTTTATTTGGTTCAGAAGCAAAGCATCTTGAAGTACCCCATCACCCCCACCCCAGTGACTAGTCTACCTACACCTTGGCACTCTATGTATTCTTTGCTGCAAGACATATTAGTAATCATCACTGGCTATCCCTCAACACAAGGGTGTCTTGTATACCTGCTGCTCTACAATCAGCTAAATTATTCCAGTTCATGTATCAAGTCCCTTTTGGCTGCATCTTCCAAGGAAACATAATAGCAGTACTGCAATAATTATTTTTCTTATTATTATTTAAGTTACTTTTACAACATATTGCATGAAGGATTTATTTTTCACTAATATGAACAGATACACAAAAACGGTACCAAATTCTCATCTTAAATGACTTCCTGCCCTTTAAGCAGTTTTGATCCACTAAACCACATTTCCACTTATTTTCTGACTCATTCCTTTTCATGTAAATAACTGATGTGGGAATGTGTTCAATGTTTTCAGAGAATTGAAGCATTTGATATTTGTTGCACCTGTACTGGTTTTCTGGAAGTTGTATTTTCAAAAGCTCCAATACGATCCTATAGTACAGGTTTTATCATTTTTCCTTGAGTCTCTACTCTTAATTATTCCTTGATGATTAAAAAATATATAAATAAAACTACACATCCATCCTTGTCATATTAATTCATTTGAATTATACTATACACTCAATATGGATGCAATTATTTGCATAAAAAAATTTTCAGCTCTGCAATATCATTCTTTTTTAACCCTAAAAAGCAAATTACCATGATTGTACAGACACTTTTACTATTTTTATTTTATAACATCTAATTAACCCATAATTCCCCCTATAGGCTAGCCAAGGAACTGCAGACATAGGTCTCAGCACTCTTAGAACAAATATCTCATATTTAAGATTTCATACCACATTAGGCTGGTTGGATTGCTCATTACTTCGATAAGAAACCTCCAAATAATACCTAAATACTTCAAAAAAATGCTATACAGACAATTCAGTAAATACAGTTCTTCCCTCTGAGTGAGCACCGAACCAAGATCCAGCATGGAGTCAGCAGGCTCTGTGTTGCTGGAAGTGTATCTCCTGAGTTGTATAATTCATGCTTGACACTTAGTTGTCATTAAAAATCATAATCTTTTCACCAAATTCCAAATTAGGTAATTACATTTTGGATAATTACATTTCCCTCAATCCTTTTCCAGTTTCAAATGAATTCTTCTCTGCTTCTTGTTTTAGGAATGTCTATTGGCTTTAGGAATGGTTTAGGAATTGCTATACTCTGTTAAACAATTGTTACATTTTACCCCAGAGATAGCTGGTAGATGAAATGTTATTTCTCTGTGTGGTTTATTTTTCAGTTCATAAAACACTTTGTGTTCCCTGAAAACTAAGGAGACAGTAAACAAGCCACTGATATCTCACAATATGTTCTACAATCAAACTGAATTTATTTAATCCTCTTTACCTCAATATGTTTGCTGTAGCTTTTCTTTCTTGTGGAAGAAGATCTGGGTCTCTCAAAACCTCCTCCAGCAAATTAAGCACATTCATTTTCAGCTCATTGTTTAGCTCAAAATCCTACAAAGGAAAATAGTCTTATTGTCTTTGTTTTAAATATTTTGAATGAACAATTCAAAGATTCATGAATTGTGGTTTTTTTATTTCATTTACATTTGAGAATCCTGATAGGGCAAAGTTAGTGTAGTCTTGTCATCAACTGAACGCAGGACTGGAAGCAGTTTCTCCCCTTCTTTGCCACTTACTATGTAACATTGGGCAAATGTCTCTCTCCCTGCATTTTTCCATCTATAAAATGTGAATAATATTGTTTACTTTTGTGACGTGCTTTAAGATCTACAGATATTACTGTCACATAGCTCGTTATCTTATGCATCTACAGAGGATATGAGCCTGAAAATATCATGACCAAACAGACAGAAACAGAGTTAGCATGTATTTACTATTAATTCTATAGTCCTTGAGGCAGTGCAAGTATACAGAAAATAATAATTTTAATCCTTCTCAGCAGTCAATAGCATAAAATATTGCTTTCCTCTGACTCAAACAATATATAGAAAGATGCTTTCCCCTCTTAAAAGGATTATAGAAGCAGCTATATTACTCCCAGCACAACCCTTAGTCATTCATGATGCAAAAGTCTTTAGGGCAAGTCAAATGGGCATTGGCCCTATTGAAGTCAATAGGGTTATGATCTTTTACATTGGTTGTTTGGGGGCCTGGGGGGATGGGGGGGGGGCATTAATTCAATGCAAACTGCTGGATAGTCCTTCAAAAGAACAGTTGCTGTTTCCCTGAAATCGCTAGGGAACATGAAAACCAAAATGTTCGTATCCTTACATCTCTCACCCCATTCTCAGTAAGAAACTAGGAGACAGTGGTGTTGATGCCTACACGGTCAGATGGGTCACTAACTGGCTGGAGAGCCGTACCCAGAGGGTGGTGGTGGATGGGTCTTATTCGACCTGGAGGGATGTGGGCAGTGGGGTTCTGCAGGGCTCAGTCCTCAGGCCTGCACTATTCAACACCTTCATCAGTGACTTGGGCAAGGGGGTAGCAAGCACCCTGTTCAAATTCGCAGATGACGCTAAGATGTGGGGTGAAGTGGGTACGCTAGTAGGAAGGAACAGGCTGCAAGCGGATCTAGACAGGTTACAGGGGTGGGCCAATGAGAACAGGATAGGGTTCAACACTGACAAGTGCAGGGTAATGCACCTGGGGAGGAAGAACCAGCGGCACACCTACAGGCTGGGGAAGACCCTTCTTGCCAGTGTTGAGACAGAAGAGGGTCTTGGAGTCATCATTGATGCCACAATGAACATGGGCCGACAGTGTGGGGACGCGGTCAGGAAGGCCAACCATACCTTGTCGTGCATCCACAGATGCATCTCAAGCAGGTCCAAGGAGGTGATCCTCCCCCTCTATGCGACACTGGTCAGGCTGCAGCTGGAGTACTGTGTCCAGTTCTGGGTGCCTCACTTCAGGAGGGATGTGGCCAATATGGAGAGGGTCCAGAGGAGGGCCACCCACATGATCAGGGGTCAGCAGGGCAGGCCCTACGAGGAGAGGCTGAGGGACCTGAACCTGTTCAGCCTCCATAAGAGAAGGCTGAGAGGGGACCTAGTGGCAGTCTACAAACTAGTCAAGGGGAACCAGCAGGCATTGGGAGAGTCCTTGTTCCCCCGAGCACTCCCGGGAGTTACAAGAAACAACAGACACAAGCTAGCGGAGGGTAGTTTCAGGCTAGACGTTAGGAGGCGCTGTTTCTCTGTCAGGGCAGCTAGGACCTGGAAGCAACTTCCAAAAGAAGTGGTGCTGGCTCCTACCCTGGGGGTCTTTAAAAAAAGGCTGGACAAACATCTGGCCGGGGTCGTTTGACCCCAGTACTCTTTCCTGCCACGGCAGGGGGTCGGATTAGATGATCTCCTCAGGTCCCTTCCGACTCTACCAACTATGAAACTCTCTCTCTCAGAAACTATATTAGATGTCAGAAACCCAACATGCCAGCCTCCTCATCCCCGACTAACCTGAAGGGAGGCTGGGTTGTATCTTCCAGCAGAGTGTCTTTTTCTCCAATTTAAATAATATTAGCAAATTATGATAGATAGAGAGTTAGGGATTGAAGCAAACTGAAGGTAAAGCAGTCTACTTGCAAGAAGCAAAATCCAAGACATGACGGTCTATACCACACTTGGTTCAGATTAGTGTGGCCACCTTAGTGCAGTCCTGTGGCCCATAGCTACTTCCTTTCTTGGAAACAGTATAGCTATGTTCATGCAGTGCTATAGGCACCCTAGCTAACAGCCATGTTTGCAGCAGTGGCCAATTGTGTACAGAAATTGGCACTGTGGCAGCTGATGCTGCCCCAGGTATCACATGGTTATCCTGCTACACTTCTGTCCTTTCCCATACTCTGCAATGCTTTAGGTCCAGATGTTCAGGAGAGGTTCCAGGGGCAGGCTAAACCATTTCCAGGGATGAGTTAGGGGGTTTCAAATATGGATAGTCAGTGGCTTCAGCTAAAGGAGAAGTGTGGGTGCTGCCCTTGCTAATAGCAGGGGCAGATCCAGAGGGATGCACTGACATGGACCAAACCACGAAAGTCTCTGGGGACTTTTTTAAAGTTTCTAAAGCATGTAATAATCCACCCTTCCCCTCCAACCTCAAGGCCATGTCCCTTCCTATGTCCTTCATCTCTTCCCTTGTCTGCTGCTGCTGATTTACCTGCTGTCCGAGAGTGGAGGAAGCTTCAAAGTTGCTCCTGCCCACTCCAGTCCAGCTGCACGAGGTCTGAGCTCAGCTGGATGGAAAGGGTGACGGTGGCAGCAGCAGCAATGGGTGGGATGGTGAGTTCCCCAACCCTGCTTGGTCCGCCAGAAGCAGGTGCAGGGAGGAGGAACCCCTCCGCTCATCATTGTTGTTGCTGCTGCTGCTCCCAACAGCCTAGGAAAGGAAAGGGGGAGGGATTCATATGTGCTTCAGGGACTTTAGAAAAAGTCCCCAGTCTCCCATGACACAGCCTGCCTGCACCAGCAGGTGGAAGGAGAAGAAGGCTGGGAGCAGGGAGTGTTCCTGCACCCCACCCTACCCCCTTGGCCAAACTCTGGATCTGCCACTGGGTAAGAGTGTAGCCATACCATGAAAATCTTTAGAAGCATACTTGTAGGTCTTTGTAGAATAACATTTCATCAGTAACTAACTCATTACTGTTGTGACTATTTTATTGGTTAAGCAACCCATACAGGTGTTGTGTGTTTTTTGTATAGGATGCCTTTGCCCCATGGTGGCAAATCATTCTTTCTTTTCCCATTGACTGAAAGGCAGAACATAAAAGGAGCAGGGTGGCACCTTTTCCTATTACACCTAAAGAAGACTGAGAATGATTAGGCCACTGGTGCATTAAGACCATAGTCTGTTCGTTGTTTTCTTGGGCTCCACTGTTTAGCTGTCTGCATCCTCTGGCTCTCATCTCATACTTCGGTTAAAAGCTACATTGGGTATGGACATCTCTTTTTTGTTCTATGCAGCAGAGCATCTAGCACTTGGGGGCCCTAACATATAATTAGGTCTCAAAGTGCTGTGATAATACAAATAATAATAAATAGTAGGAAGACAGGCTCCCTAGACTCCAGATAGACCCATTACAAAGGATAGCAGTTCAGCCATACAAACCTGCAGAAGCACTCTCTGTGGATATTCATTTTTGAAACGATGCATGAAATAATTTAATTTTATGGAAGGATCTGCAATTGAATTCTGGTCCTGAAGAGAAAAGGAGCTTTTTCAAATATGTTTGCCATTAGCTCAAATGCCAACTTTTGGAAAAGGTAACAAAGCCCAAAAGCCTCATTTATCCATTATATTTGTAGCTGTTGCTTCATAAACACAAGCAAATCTCTTACCATGTTTGTGGCAATTCACCACCTGTTTCCATGGGAACAGAAGTAGAAGAGCAGACAGCAGCAAAGTTACGAAATTCTTGTAGATGTCATTGACACTGCTGGTTAAGAGCTATACATACCATTTTCCCAAAGAACCATCTGCAGTTCTTCTGATCTGATTTTATGTGATAAGCTCTTACTCTCTATGATTTGGGGGCTCAATAGACCATACTCAGAGACAGACAAATTGCACCGTTTGTACCAGAGGTTCAGATGGACTGGGAAGAGCATGTAGTATTTGCATAATTTTTCTTGGAGATTTTATCAGGGGGCAAGGGGGTATTGAGAACTGTAAAGCAAACCAAAAAGGACACAGAAAGGTGCACTGATGACAATTCATAAGCTGAATCAAAAGGAAGATTTTAGGGTTGGAGGAAGATAGAAGGAATGTCAAATTCCACATTGACTGAAGTGGAATTATACTAAGAGATTCTTGTGTTAAAATCTTGGCAGCACATGGCTAGAGAGCTGTCCTCCTCTCTCATCTTGCAACTCATCTGCACTGCTTCATACCTCTTTTCCCTATAAAAGCTGTCCCATTTTTCATTTAAAATCTTCTTCCTATAGTGGAACCTAAATCACATCTTTGTACCAAGTGAAGTTGTACATATTTTTCTGTAGCAAAGGTCCAGGTATAGCACAATAAGGACTACTAGAGTGAATGAGAAGCTCAGTGCTGAGCCTGGAACAACACATAGAGAATATGCTTCAAACACAGAGGATACGCACATTTAAATACCAAACTTTGCGTTTCAAAGTACATTGTCTATTCTTAGTGACTTTGTCTTTAGAAATGCCCTTCTGAAGAACTATGTTTGAAAAATCTGAATGTCTCAAAAGGGAGAGAGAGACAAATGAAAGAAAGTCCACATGCAGGGGGTAGCATGGAAAAAGCTGTCAATATGAAACTTGGGGATATACCCACTAGATTTCAATATTTTTGTTCTGGGGGCGCTTGTACCAGAAAACTTTGTGAGGGTTTATTAAGACTATGGAATTTTAACCTCTTAGTCATCACTGCTGTTAACAAAATGGGAATTTTGTACTGCAAACTACAATATCTGTATTTGATATTTTCTAAGAGAAGCTAGGGATATCAGCTTTAGAAATCACCTTACCAAGCAATAGGCATTTAATACGTGGGATAAAACCCTGAAGAGGGTGGGGGGAGTTTACTTCATTTACTTCAGCAGGGCTAGTACTTCATTTCCTACATGCACAGCTATTAGCCAGAGTTGGCACTACATTTCTGTTCAAAATAGTTTTAAAGATGACATGTTATTATTTTTACTATAATCAGTCTTTTTGTCAAGCAGTATGAAGTGTGTTTTATTAAACCTAGAATAGTCTTCTTCTATCCATTTTTGTTGGTTTTCATTTGTGAAACAGGATAAAAAAAAATCACACTGTGTGAAAGTCCAGTACCGCCTGGACCAGATACAACTCAGTTTGTTGCATATTTACAGAAAAATACCCAATTACAATATATAGTAACAAGTTACTCCTGTATCTATGAATAGAAATTTCCACAAGATGGCACTCCTGACATAGCTGGAAAAAACATATAGAGGTGAAATACAGAATGAACCCAATGTGTTCTCACTGGGTTATGCTGGCTTCTTCAAGAGCTTCAGCAGTGGAAGCTGTATCCAAGAAGAGTTTCTGGCATTGTGGAACAACACTATTAGAGTTACCCGCAGTCAGGTAGCACATTTGCTGCAGCTGATGACTGACTGCAGGGAATCAGGGTAGCAAAAAACAATTTACCTGCCCTTTTCTTTGTCTGTTCCAACTATCCTCCTCTCTGACCCAGGGAATTGATTTAGCTTTTCTGCATCAATGAAGGTGAAATAAGTCATCTATGTGTCTAACTCAGAAACAAGTAGCATTCAGCCATCCAGTTGCTACCAAAGAAAACTGTTTAAAATTCTGGAGCAAGTAGACTGTTACAATCTAAAGAAGAAATATATTCCTATTAGTCTTCTCTTCACTATATATTAACTGCATAATTTTTTTCCCTTTCCCCTTTTGACATTACTGCTACAAACTCTTTTTTTCCAGTGTTTTCCCTGCACCAGCATAATGACTGTGCTTTATAAATTGGGAAAAATAAATGATTTAATAGGTACTCAGATGCCATGGGGATGAGCCAAGTATACAAATCTAGGAAGATAATTGGATATATTCAAAACCATACAAAGAGCTAGAAATGTCAATATTTCAGCTTGAAACCTTTAGTTATAAATTGCAAGTGTATACGTTTAGAAGGCTTTTTCCCCTGAAATTCTGTCATTTTTTACTTATTAATATGATTAATGTATAGCTGGCACATCCACTGGATCCCCTTTTCTGGTGATGATTTGTTAGTACAGTCTAAGCTGTATATAGTGGGCAATCAAAAAACTACCTGTGGGATGGGAAGTTAATCCTAGCCCTTCTCATTGCTGCCACTGCTGTGTAATTAGGAGCCCTGAAACTGAATAGATCCTGTCAATCTCACTGTGGTTACTGAAGGGAAGGCACTGAGAGTAACAATGAAACAAGACTTAATGAGGTGCAAACAGCTGAGTAAAAGCTCTAAATTACAAGGTAAACCGCATTAATGCATTAGGACAACCTAAGGGCAGGCTGTTCCCATACAAATTAGCAGGCACTTTTAAACCAGATTAAATTGACAAATCGGAGGAGTGGACCAAAATAAATCTCATGAAGTTCAATAAGGAAAAGTGCAAAGTCCTGTACTTAGGATGAAACAATCCCATGCACTGGTACAGGCTGGGGTCCCACTGCCCAAGCAGCAGCTCTGCAGAAAAGGATCTGGGGGTTTCAATGGACAATAAGATGAATATGAGATAATGGTGTGCCCCTGTTGTGAAGAAGACTAATGGCATACTGGGCTGCATTAGTAAGAGTGTTGCCAGCAGATAGAGGGAAGTGATTCTTCCCCTCTATTCAGCACTGGTGAGGCCACATCTGGAGTACTGTGTCCAGTTTTGGAGCCCCCACTACAGAAAGGATGTTGGCAAATTAGAGAGAATCCAGTAGAGGGCAACAAAAAAATGGTTAAGGGGGTAGGGAAAATGATTTACAAGGAGAGGCTTAGGGACCTGGGCTTATTTAGTTTGGATAAGAGAAGACTGAAAGGGAATTTAATAGCAGCCTTCAACTACCTGCAGGGTGGTTACAAAACCAAAAGAGCTAAATTGTTTTCAGTGCTGGCAGATGACAGAACAAGGAGCAATGGTTTCAAGTTGCAGCAAGGGATGTTTAAATTAGGTATTAGGAAAAACTTTATCATGAGGAGGGTAGTAAAGCATAGGAACAGGCTACTCAGAGAAGTGGTCAAATCACCATCCTTCGAGGTTTTTAAGACCTGGCTAGACAAAGCCTTGGCTGGGATGATATATTTAGGGACAGTCCTTCATTGAGCACAGGGCTGGACTAGTTGACTTCTTGAGGTCCCTTCTAACCTTAATTTTCTATGATTCTAAATAGTGCCTTTAACATTGGACTCAACTTATTTTGGCAAATGGCTGACATCATTTGCACAATTTAGAAAACTATTACCCTAACCCATGGCTATCCTGAGGAGATTTTACTATAAAGACTTTCAATTTAAATGGCTACCATGAGAATTGAGAACACTTTGTTACATGGCACATAAATAGTAGGGCTGTGTGAAATTTCGCCAGCCATTTAGTTCCGACACTGTTTCGACCAACTTAGAGGTCAAAACAGCAAAATCGGAATGACACAAAAGGCCATCAAAATAGCCTCGAAACAAAACAAGGCTGATTGAACCATTTTGAAAGTCTAAACGTTTTGACCAGAGGCTGGGGATGGAAGGTCAGTCCAGCTGGTCTGACTTCCCATCCCTAGTGCAAGATCCAGCAGGGGGCAGGAGGCAGCCCACCGGGCTGCTTCCCAGTGCCCCATGCTACTTCGCACCAGAGGCAGGAGGAAGCCCGGCTGGGCTGCTTTCCTGACCCCCGTGCTTCATTGCACTGGGGGCAGGAGACAGTCGAGTGGGGCTACTTCCCTGAACACCATGGTTGATCACGCTGGGGGCAGGAGGCAACTCAGCGGGGCTGCTTCCCCAACCCCCATACTTAATTGTGCCAGGGGCGGGAGGCAACCCAGCAGGGCTGCTTCCCCAACCATCACACTTGATTGCACCGGAGGTGGGAGGCAGCCCAGGAGGGCTGCTTCCCCAACCTCCGTGTTTCATCATGCCAAGGGGTGGGAGGCAGCCCGGCACGATGAAGCGCAGGGGTGAGGGAAGTAGCCCCGCTGGTTTACCTCCCGCTCCCCAACGCGATCTAGTGTGGGGCACTGGAAAGCAGCCCAGCTGGGCAGTCTCCCGGCCCCAGCATGATGAAGCGTGGGGCACCAGAAAGCAGCCCACATGGGCTGCCTCCTGCCCCCCAGAGTGTTGAAGCACAGAGGTCAGGGCAGCAGCCCAGCTGGGCAATCTAGTGCTGGGGATGGGAAGTCAGCCCAGCTGGTCTGACTCCCCATCCCCAGCGAAACTCGAAACAGTGGCAAAACAGCCTTTCTGTTTTGACGGAACGAAACAGAACAGTTGTTTTGACTTGAAGTGAAATTTGAGACGAAACACTGTTCCGTCGCAGCGTTAAAACTCAAGGCGAAACAATTTTACCTATGCTCCAGCTTTAATAGCAGTTTAGTTGGGGAGTAAGGGGGGAATTGCATCCTTATTCAATAAGATGGCATCCCCATTTTGTAATATGCCATAAGACAGTTCCTGCATTTATATCCTAAAATGCATACAAGTTGGATAAACCAAAGAAGTGAAGGCAGCTGTGGAACGAGGAAGAAAGAATAACAGAAGGAAGTGGCTAAGGACTGCAAAATCAAAGCTCTGTTCACAAATCACTAACATTATCAAAAGTTTCTAAATGTATATAGTAGAGAGTCAGGGAAAAGCATACTCTTTATACTGCCCTATTATATGCACATGCTGTTCATCCTTCATGGATGAAGATGACCACATGCAGTGCAGGGTGGGGAGAGGGAAGAAGAAGAGAGAAAAGAAATGGGAAAGAAACAGGGAGGGAGAAAAGAGAAAAAGAGAAAAAAAAGGAAAAAAGAGAAAAGAGAGAGGAAAGAGAAAGGAGCAGGGTGGAGGCTAGGTCATGTGGGTACATACAACTATATAAGCCCTATCTGCCTTGAACAATCTGCTGCAGCAGGAGCAAGAAAGCGATACGGACTGGGTATGAGAGGTTTTTGTTTTCCTGGCCACATGTTTGCACATATTGTGTAGGTAAAATGCTCAATGGAGTGTGCACAGCAATAAAGTTAATAAGAAACATTTTACACAAGGTCAGAGCGAGCCTGCTAGTGATACTCTTGCTCTGTTATCCAGGGGAGCACAGTTCAATGTGAAATTCTAGAATGTGGATGCATGTTCTCCTTGCCAGGAAGAGCTAGGCATACTATGGAGGCAGTATGTTCAGTCCCATTGGAAAGGAAGTAATTCATCTGACTGAGTAAAGAGTGAATGTGTTAATGGATTTAGAACCAAGGGCCAGAATGAAGCTAATCGCCAGGCAAGGGAGTATAAAGCATAATTACTCAGTTCTTATGTAGTGTGCACATCAGAAATAAATAAGCTGAAGTATTTATATTGACCATGTATGTAAATATCATATAGCAAAGATTCCAAGAAAATAATCTACAAGTTATGACAAGGGTGCAAAGTTATAGAAAAATAACTAGAGTTTTGTTTTTGATTCATCCTTCACAAAGATGAAAGAAAATAATCTTTTTAAATAACATAAGAATTTCCTAAAGCTACAGAACAGAGGAAGGTAGAAGAGCCCATGAAGTCCTGCCATGACCTCTGTGTGAAAATCCAATTTACTTGTGAAACATTTGGATACTGAAATGATGAGTAATATAGAAAACAGAGAGACACAGAGAGAGAGAGTGCATGAACATGCACGCAGGAGGGAATAGATTACAGCAAACTCATAAAGAATCCATACAGGAAACCCATTCATAGGCTTGTATTATTTAAGTTCAGTGTAACTCTACAGGCTTTAGATCAAAATAACCTTGCATTGCTTTGGCTCCTATATATAGAGATAATGTTATAACTATTTCTCAACAACTGTAAAGAAGCCAGTTGGGAAGTTGGCATCAGGGTCCTATGATTGCCATGTGAGGAGGAGGAGAAGTGGTGCAGGTTGTCAGGATAAATGCAACACAACTCCCTCATGACAGCCTTGCTGAATATATTTGGAATAATTTTATTAGATTCTTTTTTAATTCTAATTTTTTCCTTACATAATATTATGCTTTGAAGAAGCAGAGACATAGAAGTATATCCAGAAGTTTTGGCAATCAAATCAGGTACCTAAGCACAGAGTAGCATAAGGCCCCGCACTTTTAGAGGGCCACGTTCAGCATACACATTGGGCCAGCTCTGATCAGCGGTGGTGAAGAGTCCAGTTCTGAGGGAGGAAAGAAGGAAGGGTGGCTGCTCTCTCATCCAGCTGCCTCAAGATTTCTAAAGTTGCCACGCACAACCTACACTAGTCTTTCAGATATGCCATGATTTAGCTATTATGATCACTGGTGACAAGCAAGAAAAAAAGAACTCTGTTGCAGTTTTTCCTAATCATTCCTCTCCACCTTGTTTGTAGCTTTATAGTGAGGTTCCTCCAGTGCAGAAGCACAGGGGAAGGGGAACAGGAAAGGAAAAGAGGGCATAGAAACAGATATTATCAAATCAAAAAGGATCAGCTCTCTCCATCGCTACTTTAAAATTTCCATCCCTTACCAACGTGCATTCCTG